>NC_058410.1:67625211-67720516 GCF_002201575.2 Neomonachus schauinslandi
CTGAAGTGGGGGGAAGGGAGTGTGTGTGTGTGTGTGTGTGTGTGTGTGTGTGTGTGGTGGTGAGACTTGCTAACAAGCCAGTGGCAGAAAAGCAATTAGAAGAAAAATAGGGCATTTGAATGAGCTTAGTACCCTCAAGACAGAGAGAACGTTTTTAAAGCTGTGTAAGCAAAACTATGCAGTAGAAACAAGCAATGTCTTTATTAGAGAAGGCCTGTGGCTCTTCGCAGCTTTGTTCTGTAAATTCCATACTAGCTTTGCAAACTCTCTGAGGTTATTAACTTTACTGAAGATTTTTTTTTTAAAGAGTTGGGTAAGTCCTGCAGTTGAGGCTTTCATTAATATGAAAGAAAGATTAAGACATCTGCCAATAACAGGAGGAAGGAGGAATTTGTCTTATGATGTATACTACAAATTATGCTAAGAATGAAACGATGGATTTTTTTGCTTACCATGAACTACTCTGAAGAGAAAATGTTTACAGTATTTACAGTCAAATCAGAGAGTATAGGCAGTTCCTACCTTTTGAACAGTTTGAATATCAAAGTGATATCGAAAGCAATTATTCGGATTTCAAAATGCATCTTCACAGAAAAGGAATGTTATAACTGTCTCGATGTTTAGGGGAAATATCAAATTAATTAAAATAATCTGACCTTATGGTGGTCAAAGGGACAAAGCATGGGGGTGTTTGGTATGAACCAGAATGTGGGTCAGAGTTGTCATGAAATAATCAGGTATGAAAAATTGAGACATAATTTGAGAATTTTGTCCAGCTAATGCATAATACAGAAATTTCCAGGATATTTATGTTTTATGTCTCAAACCTATGCGACCAGAATAATCAGAGTTAGAATTGACCCATAAAATCTGGAATGAATGATTAATGTGCTGGTAAAGTGTCTTGAGTCTGGATCCTGGAGGCATGACATTGCAAGGGCATGATGAAAAGACTTGAATTCTTCTTCCCGGATTCAGAACCTGTTTGGGGCAGTATTTGGAGACATTTGAGGTTAGCCTTCAGTTTCCAACCACTTTTCTGTCTTCCTAGATGAACCTCATACACAGGTACCCTCGAAACAACCAGCCCCCAGTTACTTCCTTTGTTTGTTCTTCCTGGCCTCCCACCCACACCTGGTAAACATAATCTTCTCTTTTTTCTCTCTTTCCTGATTTTCCACTCTTCCTCCAGGGAGATAGATCTTAGATCTGTTTTTAGAAGAATGCAAGCAAGCGTGCAGGCAGTTTAATCTAATTCATAATGAGAGATGGTCAATTAATTTTTAACTCTTCCAGAGACGGAAAGCATTTTTGGAAGGAGGTCATCGTTCAAGTGTGGTGGTTTAGGCCTGCAGACTTTGAAGTCTCCCAGCCCATGTATTCACTGCCTGTGTGACCTTAAGCACGTTACTCAACTTCTCTATGCTTTAGTTCCATCATCTATATACTGGGGAATATTAGTATCTACTCCACAGGATTAATTTTAAGAATTTGAAGTACTTAATATATTCGCTGATAGACATGAAAATTCTCAATAAATGTAACTCAAATGATTACTGAATTAATCAAATTTTAGACAGTTTTACATGGTAAAAAAAAACTCAGTTATGAAACAGAATGTTTTCTATTGGGAAAACTAATGAAGAGTAACTCATTTCCTGGTTTTGAGAACACAGTAGTTATATAAGATGTTCTCACTGGGGGAAGCTGGGCGATGAGCAAATGGAACCTCTCTGTACAATTTTTGCAACTTCTTATGAGTCTATTGCAAAATTTAAAAAGTTTAAAAAACAGGGGCGCCTGGGTGGCTCAGTCATTAAGCATCTGCCTTCGGCTCAGGTCATGATCCCAGGGTCCTGGGATCGGGCCCCGCATCGGGCTCCCTGCTCGGCGGGAAGCCTGCTTCTCCCTCTCCCACTCCCCCTGCTTGTGTTCCCTCTCTCGCTGTGCCTCTCTCTGTCAAATAAATAAATAAAATCTTCAAAAAAAAAAAAGTTTAAAAAACAAATAAACCAACCCAATCTTGATTTTGTCCCTGAATTTTGTCCCTGAACCAAATTCACTGAACTATTTTTGATTTTCATAGCTTTTTTTTCTCTTGTGCTTTTGAACCATAGGTTCTTGAAAGCTTTCAGATTTTTCACAGGAATTCCCTTGTGCGTTGTTACAAAAGGTATTTCCAAGAAGGGTATTGTGTATGTGTGTGTGTGTCCATGTGTACATGTACATGTGTATTGAGGGAACGATATTTGTATATTTTTCAGTTTTGAGGTAAAGGGATAACCATCTGTTATTATTTCAATTGACCATTTGTACCGATATATGGGGGGGGTGGGGTATTTTTATATACCCTGTTAGAATCTGCAGGACTATATCTTACAATGCCTTAACAGTTAGCATATTCTAAGCATGCAAGCATGCTTAGTTATTTTGAGGCCATGGACTTTTCTGAGAAGTTAATAAAAGCTATAAACTCTCCCCAAGAAAGTGTGTTAAACTCAAGCAAAATGATATGCATACTTTATTACTATTGTATGTCATTATTGAATTTCTATGATGTGCTAGTATAGACACGGGGGTGGCAGATTATAGAACATATGGAATAAGTAGGATAAAGTTTGTCTCCTCCGCCCGCTCACCCAGTGACAGGCGGAAGAGTAAAAAGACATTATAATGCAATATGACTAGTGCTATTTACTGTGAAGACAGCACACTTCCTTCCTGTCATAGGAGGATCACTGAGCCCAGACTTGAAAGAATTAAGAAAGATTTTCTGAGGAAGTGGCCTCTAAGTTGAAATCTGAAGGAGAAGTAGTCATTAACCGGTTGATGAGGAGGAGCTTGCTTTTAGCATAGAAAACAGATTATTTGAAGTTGTGGTTGTAAGAGAGAGTAATTGCAGAACTCCAAGAGGCTCAAATGGCTAGAATATGACATTTGAAGGATGTAGGAATAATAGATAACACTGGAAAAGTGATCGGGGCCAGATTATGCAGGACCTGTGAGCCCTATTAAGAAAGCTTGACTCGGGGCTCCTGGGTGGCTCAGTCATTAGGCGTCTGCCTTCGGCTCAGGTCATGATCCCGGGGTCTTGGGATCGAGCCCCGCATTGGGCTCCCTGCTCAGCGGGAAGCCTGCTTCTCCCTCTTCCACTCCCCCTGCTTGTGTTCCCTCTCTCGCTGTGTCTCTCTCTGTCAAATAAATAAATAAAATATTTTTTAAAAAAAAGGAAAGAAAGCTTGAGTCTATTGGAGAACTTTGGAGAATCTTTGCAGGGTTTTGAATTAGATTTGCCTTATAAAAATCTTACTTGAAGCTCTGTGGAGAATGGACCAGAGAGAGACAAGACTGAAATGAAGGAAAGCAGTAAGAAGTCAGCTATAGCAACACAAGGAAGATATGATAGCATCCTGTATTCTTTACAAGGGGCATAAGGAGAAGTGGTTGGTTTTGTGAGACTTTTGTAAGTAGAATAGATAAAATTGTATTTATTTGGATGTGAGTAGTATAAGAGAGAACAGTTGAAGGTTAATCTAAGATTTCTACCCGAAGCCACTGGATTGCTGATGGCACCCTCCATTCAGATGGGCTACAGAGGAGAAAGAAAAGTTTGAGCAAAAAGAGATCAATTAAGATTTGGGCTTATTGAATTTTAATTTCCATGGGTTATCCATGTATCCACCGGGGCATTTAGATATGCAGCTCTGGGATGTGGAGAGTGATACTGAATTAGTAACATTTGAAAATAATTGAAGTCACTGCACTAGATGAGATCATACAGAAAGTGACAGAACCTCAGTGAATTAGTTCAAGAAAAAGCTAAATTACTATAACAAAAGGACCCTCTAATACCATGACTTGAAGGAAAAAGAAGTTTAGTTTTCTCTCCCATGTGGGAAGAAATCATGCTGGTAGGATAACTCAAATCTACACGGGCTCTTAGGGACACTGATACCTTGGTGATCTGCTGTCTCATAGGTGTTATCATTAGCATGGTTGCAGACAGAGCACTTCCGGCTCTGGATTCCAGCCATTTGTACCAAAAGTCAGGACAAGTGGAGAGAAAGGAGGAAGAGTAGATCTACAGATGCATATTAGTTTACAGGTTTGGTGATGGAAGTTGAAGAAACTTCCCCATGAAGAAAAAATCAAGCTCATCTACTGAGAGCAAGAAGGGCATGACAGAGTTAGAAATCCAATGTGTGAAGAAGTTCAGTTTGCCTCCACGGAGCCCTAGAAACAAAGTTATCTGGAGAAAGGGAGTGGTCCAGGTTGCTGGTCATTTGGGAGTGCCTACTTAAATGTGGAAACTGTAACTTTATAACTGTCATACCTAACTATTTAATCACAAATTGTAAGAGACAAAACATGAAAGAAATCTTCAAAGATTTTTGTCTTTCTTGCTCCCATGTATTTATAAATATAATCAAAGGATGCTTACTAAAAATTTTAAGGCATCCAAAGTTTAAGGTCCAAATTTTGCAAATATGAGGAATAAATTCTGCCCCAAGGAAAATGTCAGTGAGAATCTGTATTATTCAGGTTTAAAAAATATGTAATTGTCATTAATTTGAAAGCATGCATGTTATCTTTGACATCTAATTTTGATATTTTTGGTGGTTTGTTTAAGTGACTCCATATGCTAATACCCTCACTTACAAAGACATACGAGTAGAATCAATGTTTTCGCAAATGGCTTTTGGCAGGCAAGTGTGCACTGTCAAGTAATAACTGAATTCTCTGGAACTTCTTGATTTGAAATCCTGGCAGGGCAAGTCCTTTATCCTGAAGTATTCAAGGTCAAAGTCTGCCACAGTGATGCTTTCTTTGACAAGAAGAAGATCACCGATCCCGATTTCAATATTTAAGTTTGTCTGGGAAAAGTAACCTTAGGAAGGACTCTATAATTTTTCCAGGGATCTGTAGATTTCTTTACACAGATAATTTGGCAAGATTCTGTCACCCTCAATACAGACTAAAAAACATGATTTTTCTAGCATTTGTAAATTTAGGATATTTGCCTAATTCTAATCTTTGGTTCATAACTGATGACTTGGATGCAAATAGTTTGTAGTTTTTTGCAGTGGTGGTTTGAAGTAGGGATGGGAGTTGTATATTTGTTTTGTTTTGTTTTGTTTTGTTTTTAGCAGCATCTATAATTCAAGGCTTTGTCTTGAATGAATTAGCTCATTTATATTGTCAGATATATTTTTTCCTTTGCCAAGATATGGATCAACTCTTCCTTGTCAAGTAGTTCTGAGTAGATTTTCCTTTAGAGCACTTTATCTTTCGTCTGCTCCCCTCCATAAAAAAATAATAATCATAATAATAAAAAAATCAATAAAAGAGAAGTAGAGAAAACAAAAAGGTAAAACAATTTCCCAAAGTACAATCAAACACTTAAAGTTTTGCTTTTGGAGCATGTGGTAAAGAAGTCCACATTCTTCTTTCATCCCTTGACAACACACGCTGAAATGAGTGATTTGAATTCTTGGCTCTGATAAAGGTGATCTTTCCATGGCAGTGGACGAAGCTTCTTTCAGAATTGCTGGCAGAGGCTCTTATGACATTGCATGCCGGTAGAGAAGGCAGTGAGTCATTATGACACGTGGAGCGCCTTTCTTCAAGAAAGCAGCCAAGCCAGATGTGTTGCCAAGCATCGCAGGTGCTCCACCTGTGCAGAGAACACCAAGATTTGTCTTCCAATGGAAGCTTTCCCTGGCAAAAAAAAAGCTTTTTACCATTTTGAAGACACTGACATTCTTTCCAGGTTCCAAGATGGGCTCATAAAATGCAAATTCTTCTTTGATGGCAACAATGTGCACACAATAGATGAAAGCTAGGAGCTGGCTTCACCAAGGGACACTTACATTTTTGTCCAGTTGCATGCAGAATTCAAGCAACATAGCTGCCAATTCCTTCAAGATTTGCTTTAAAATAGTGGAAAACATATCAGTACTTCAAAAGGGGATGAAATATATTGACAAAGGTAATTTTCTTTGACAGCTCAAAGACACAAAATAGCTAGGCATGGTTCCATTAAAGTCCCCCTAATATGGTGACTTGTTTCATTTGGGAATGAAATAAGCAAACTTATGTGATGCTCTAATGTATGACTTCTCTGTTGGGAAATCTAAATTCTTATAAATATCCAATCTTAAAAACTAAGGCTTTTTCTCATAGAATAGATCCATATCATCTGATGTTTTGCATGATGGCCAGGTGTAAGATTCTCCTTCCATTTGGTTTGACTGGCTTTTGTCCTGCCTTGATTTTCAGAAATGTGATATGAAAGTAAGATAAAAGGATATGTAAGTTTCTTCACATTGTTTTGTCATTGTTCATTTATATTTGCTACCTGAGCTGGACCTGATGTCTACAATTATAATAGCATGATGAATTTTAATACATATCAATAGAAAATATCTGGAATTACAATATGACAAAGATTAGCTAATTTATTTTAAAAATAATGACATATCTACTAGGGGGCAGCCACTGTTCTGGGCATTAAGGATAAAGCAATGAACAGAACTGACCAAAACCATTTCCATCAGAGAATTTACACAGTGATGCATCACCATTGTATCATTCCTAAATATATATAGCAGCA
Source organism: Neomonachus schauinslandi (assembly GCF_002201575.2). Taxonomy (NCBI): domain Eukaryota; kingdom Metazoa; phylum Chordata; class Mammalia; order Carnivora; family Phocidae; genus Neomonachus; species Neomonachus schauinslandi. The sequence goes on from NC_058410.1 coordinate 67,631,825, forward strand.
TATTGTGTCACTCAATAATTGCTTGAACAAAACAAAATGTTAATAATATAATTTACAAAATTAATGCTAAAATAATTTATTTTAAAAATAATTTTTAAAATAACAGCAAAGAAAGTAAAAGAAAGAATGGTCTGGTTTCCTTGTTAATTATTTTATTATTTTTGTAGCTGGTTCCCATCTTCCAGAAACCTCCACCTGGATCTCTAGGGTCTCACGGACCTAGCTCACAAAGTTTAGGCACAAAAGAAAAAATATTAAGTGTTGAAAAGTAAACAGCCACCACTACTCACAGTAGGAAAGAAAAACAACCTGTTTATTTGAAAGGTTTGAAAGATAGTATTTTCTGAGCCTTGTCTCAGTACCATATATTTACTTATATTACTATACTTATTTTTATTACATTGTATCATAGAGTTTCTCTTTAAGCTACTATATTCTTTAAAGGTTTTTGAGTTTACAAAAAACTCCTGACAATAAAATCTTCATATTATTTTGCATGATATCAGTTTAGTTATCATCTGTTTCAGTCAGCTTGGGCTGCTATCACAAAATACCATAAACTAGGTGGCTTATCAACAACAGAAACATTTGCTCACAGTTCTGGAGGTGGGAAATAGGAGATTATGGTGCCAGCATGATCAGATTATGGTGAGAACTCTCTCCTGGCCTGCAGACTGCTAACTTCAATGTCCTTACGTGATGGATAAAAGCAAGATAGCTCTCTGGTCTCTTCTTGAAAGGGCACTAATCTCATTCATAAGAGTTCCTCCCTCATGATGTAGTTACCTCCCAAGGACCCCCCCTCTAAATACCATCATATTGGGGATTAGACTTCAACATAATGAATTTTGGGGCGACACAAATATTCAGTCTATAACATCATCACAAAGTTAGTTATCTTTGGAAGGATTTTTTAACTCCCTTAAGGTGATCCAAGTGAATAGTATTCCTTTGAAACTAACCTGAGTTTTCCTCTCCGTGTAACTTTGGCAGTATGTATGAGTTAAACTCTTCTGTTTGCTGCCTTAAAATTGTGGAACCCTTTTATTGTGCTGCTGCAAAAAAAAAAAAAAGAGGGAGAGAATAAGTACAATTACGCTTCTAGGACAATGGTCGCCAATTAGAAAGTAGGAAGACAAAACAAATTGTTGTTTAAAACCATCTGTTGTTTTGGGCGCCTGGGTGGCTCAGTTGGTTAAGCGACTGCCTTCGGCTCAGGTCATGATCCTGGAGTCCCGGGATCGAGTCCCGCATCAGGCTCCCTGCTCAGCGGGGGGTCTGCTTCTCCCTCTGACCCTCTTCCCTCTCTTGCTATCTGTCTCTCATTCTCTCTCTCTCAAATAAATAAATAAAATCTTTAAATAAATAAATAAATAAAACCATCTGTTGTTTTGTCTGCCTGATGCAGCAATTCACCATGTGTGCACCCCCCCCCCACCAACTCATTCTAGCAATTTTCTTGCCCCCATATTAACGAGATGTTTCCAAAAGAAGTTGCCATCTTCATAAAGATTTTGATACTCTCTTCATGGTGATTAGTGTTACGGAGTCAGCATCTGACTCAGGCAGACCAGTAAGAATCTTTCATTGAGATTTGTGAATTTGGGACACTATGGGAGAACTCTTAATGCTTATTCAGTTTCAAATGGGAGGCAATTTAACTGTGAGACTACCACTAATACTGTGTCTAGCAATTATGGGAGAAGTCAACATAGAGAGAGGAGCAGACTGAAGAGGATGACACTTATCCCTGAGCCCTCATTACAACTCTGTCCTTACCTCGGTTACGTTAGCCAATCAATTATTCTTGTTTGCTAGAGGTAGTTGAAGGTGCGCTATGCCACATGCAGTAAAATTATCCTGATCATATAATGGTCCATTAATTTTTCAGTTGGTAAAGTTGATGGGTTACCTCATCACTAATAGATTAATTGTATCAGTGAAATAAGTCTATTTTATCATTTGTGTGATACTTCTACCTCTAATAGATGATAAATTTATTTTAGAAGATTAAATGCCATTATCTTTTACTTTACATTATTTATATTGGTAATAGTATTAATGTCTTAATGAATTATGTAGAATTAGGAGGCAAAAAGGATGGTTAAACAAAAATTATCACAGAACTTTGATGCGGGAGAGAAGGAACTGTAATTTTTTAAATATAAAAAACTGATTTGTATCCTAAGCATAGAAATGACACAATTTCGGTTTAAATCCTATTTTTACATGTAATTAAGTATTTTCTCAATGAGATTATAAAGTAGTGAAATCTCTAGGGCCCGCACACTTAAGGAGTTTCAGTGTTCTTTTTAAACACATCATTGTCAAAGGAATATTGATCTTACAGAAACATTTCATGACATGTAGCATTCATCATCATCTTGAGACTGTACAAGCTGAGAAAATAATTTCTATACATTATTCAGAAAATTATGAAACTTTAAATTGGTACATCTGTTTTTCTTCCATGGATAGTGGAAGAAAAGTCATTACTTTCAAGACTGACCACAGAATTCCTTTTGGGAGAATATTGATGATAGGATACAACTTCGTGGGCATTTTTAGATGAGATCCTCTGAGCAGTGTCTGTTAATCTGGGGTGAGAAAAGTATCAGGTTAAGTGTATCAAAGTCATAGTGCGTTGCTAGTTGTATTCAATTACATTCAAAGAGACAATCCAAAGGGACCACAGACTACAGCGCCTGGCGTACACTACATGTAAGACATTAACACGTGTAAGTTTGTTTTTCTTTATTGGATTTATTAATTTGCATTCACTATTGGTGTTGCTTGAAGTATCCCCCTGTCGGTATATCACTATTCCAGCTCAAGTTTCCTTTCTATTAGGAGAGCATCCTCTCTGCCTTGGTCCATCTATCAGTTTTAGAAGCCCTATTTCTGTGCTCCATTTGGATGACATCTTCCCCTCTGCCATGATTTTTATATGCACACTCCTCTTCTAGGAGGAATAAAGATTCCCGCCGAAGGAGGATGGTCTGATTTCTTGATGTCCCCACCACCCAGCAGAGAGCCCAGCTCACAGGTGCTAGATACATTTTGAGTGAATACATGTGAATGGGATTTGAATCCAAGGGGAGAACGTTTCATGGTTCATGCTTTTTATAGTTAAGAAGCAAAAGTTTCATTCATTTTATTTAGTATGAATCATTGCTACCCAATATCATTTGTGCTTTACCTGTTTAAATGTGTGGGGGAAGTTTTGGTTTTGTTTTGTTGCCTGTGTCTGCTGCGAAGGTCTGCTCTCAAGCTTCTCCCAGGCCTAGGCCTGCCCTCCAGTCTCTTTGAGCACCATGGGCCACTCTACTCTACATCGGCTCTTTCATTTTCTCTTATTTTAGTATGAGGGCCTGCCACTGGCCACCGGCTTAATTTCTTCCTCTCAATCTTTCCTACTTAGGGCTCTCAAGCATCTTGACCCCACACAGCACGTTCTTCACAACAGCTGTTTTCAAACTCTGCTCCTTTTGACTTAGGCGTCCTCAGAGTTGCCTCAGAGGTCAGCATCAAGGGAAACCGTCAAATGTACCAGCACCTCTTGTAACTGTTTTCTGTATTGGGAATGGAAAACTGTTTTTAAAGAAAGAACAATGGTAAAAAAAGAAATTTGAAAACTATTTCTTCACATTATTTTCAATGCCACGCAATGTGTACCTATACTTTCAGAGCATTTATTATTAATGTTCAAATATTTTAAACATTGATTTAAAGCAGATAATGTGTCTCACTTCCCATCTGCATTGCTCCTTGAAATGACACAATTTCCAAACAATGGCATCACGGGTGTTTATAATTTAAAACACACCCTTGAGATATTTAGCAGGGTATTTATGTATTTTGCTTTTATTCATCGCTATGTTAAATTTAATTAGACATCTCCATGAGAAAGTACATAGATATATATTTGTATATATACATACAAATATGAAGAACACATATAAATATATCTTACATGTATTCTGAATCCACAAAAAAAGCCCTTATCTGACTGGGGCATGTATTTAATAGGGAAATTGTAAACACGAAAGGGAAGTTGAGTTAGAAGGGCCTTTTATTGATTTTTTTTAAATTTTTTTGAGAAAGACATCACACACAAAACATCTCCAAAAAGCAACTGTAGATGTAAAGCTTGTGTTAAAGCTAATTTAAAATCTCAGAAATTAAGTTGTACAGAAAACTTTATCATCTTTAATTTTAAAAGTTGAGACACCATAAATCAAGACCATTTATTGTTCTAGATATAGTCATAGTCCCCTTCCTTGAAGGCCACTCAACCATCTAGAGGATGTGGTGAATTCATACCAAATTGAAGTAAAGTTTCAGAATGTGGCCAGTGGTTTCCATCGTACTTAACTACCCTAAAGTTTTTTGTTTTTGTTTTTGTTTTTTTTATTTTTTAAAGATTTTATTTATTTATTCATGAGAGACAGAGAGAGAGAGAGAGAGAAGCAGGCTCCCAAGGAGCAGGGAGCCCGATGCGGGACTCGATCCCAGGACCCTGGGATCATGACCTGAGCCGAAGGCAGACGCTTAACCATCTGAGCCACCCAGGCACCCCTACCCTAAAGTTTATAGTGCCTTTGACCACGCCCTCTCTTGAATGCTTCCCTCCCTTGATAACTTTGACATTATCTCTTGTACTCTTCCTCTTACTTTTCTGGCCATTGATGTTCAGTTCATTTTTCATGGTCTTTTTTTTTTTTTTAATGTATCCATAAAATGCTGACATTTTCTTGAGGGATTTTTTTTTTCCAATACACTTGATCATACTTGGATATTTCATTCACTTCTATGATTTAAAATGATTTAAACTACCATCATTTTATGTTCAGGACTCATAAATATATTAATAGATTTCAAACCTAGCTATCTACTTTTTATTTCTAATTGCAGACAGAAACTTGTTCACCAAATTCTTTTTCCTTTCCCTACAAGGCATCCAGGTAGACTAAATTCCCCAGTCTCCAGCAGACTCAGGAATGACATATGACTGACTGACTTATGACCAATGGAATGTATGCTGATATGATACATGCCCTTTTCAGGTCTAGCCTATAAAATAATTTTATGTAGATCCTCCCATTCTTTTTGCTCTTCTAAGAGCTCCATGGAGATGATTCTAAGGATCTAGAGAAGGGGACAAAAGGATGAAAGGAATCTTGGTGCTTGAGTGGCTGCTTTGAGCATAGACTTTCCCCACACACCCATAATTGGGCTGTGATACTGATGAAATAGAAACTTTTACTGCGTTGAACCACTGAAATCATTATTTATTATGGTAGTTAGCCTACTAACTACATATCTCGATGTGTCTGATGTTGAACTTAAAGCCTATTCTTTGAAACTATCTTCTCTTCCTATTTTTTCTCTTATTCAGATTCTTAAGCGTGGCGTAAAGACATATCCCTACCTGACTATTCATCATCATGGTTCATTATTCCCTCCTCTCTCCCCCTTCCGGCATTTCACTATTTTTCCAGTGTTATTCAGAGAGCTCTCAGGCCCCAATCCCTGCTCACACAGGATCATTCTCATGCCCTTGATACCAACTGTATTACCACCACCACCACCACCACCACCATCCCTGCAAAAAACATATTTAACTCTTATCCAGCATCATTATTTGGCTTCCTTTGTTTATTTTCTTATTATGTTCAGTTAGCCACTGTATAGTACATCATCAGTTTTTGAATATTTGGCTTCTATGTCATCACCTGTGGGAAGATGGCAGTTGGGTGATACGTCCCTCTTCTGTGATTCCATATCATCCTGTGCTTACTTCTATCATAACAAATATCCTCTTATATATGTCTTTGTCTGGACTGAACATTTTGACTATAAGAATATTATTCTTAAATCTTTTTATCCTTAGCAAAACTCACAGGGCCTGGCCCATAGCATGCATTCAGTAAGTGTATGCTGAAAAAGATGTATGATATGATGGAAGTTGTTCTATGGATACATCAATTCCGTTCAACCAACATGTATTGGCCATGTGTATAGTACGCGGTGCTTTGGATACTAAAAATGGATAACATGTGCTTTGACCTACAGTTTACATTTAATAGCCTAATATAGAAAAAAAAAATCTTCTATAAAACTGAATATTAATTGCAGTTCTATTTAAAGGTTAGAAGTTGTACCTGCAGAATTACATACCTTTAACAACACTGGCTCTGATGCTTAGTGAGAGCAATGAATTTTTCTAATGTTAAATCAATTTGGCACTAGTCTTACTGAATTTAACTCCAATATGTCTTTAATTCTGTCCTATTTTCACCATTCCCTCTGCTACTGCATTTGTTCATACTTTTTTTTATTTCTCATTTGCATTATTTCCCAATATTTCTAACCTAGACTTCTCTCTATTATGCCATCAAACTGACTTGTTACTTGAACATCCGTACCTGAGTTTTCCATTTGTACCACAAACATCATGGCTTTGAACTCATTCTTTACCCTCCCTCATCTCCTTAAATCTGTTCTTTCTTCTCTTTGAAGCCCTGATTTTGGTAAATATCATCAATTACTGCTGATCTTCCCAGCCCGAAACATAGGAGTGTTTGTTAGTCTATCCACTGAACGGCCATCAAATCTGTTTCTTGTTCTCTATTCTCTCAGTCACTATCTAAGCTTAATTTTCGCCTAGACTAATGAAATAGTTCAATCAAATTACCTACAGAGTTCACATCCCTGCACCAACACACCACCTACACTTTCTTAGGGTGACCATCATAATATTCAAATCTGACTGTACTCTCTCAGCATAAATTCTTTCCCTACAGGATAAAGCCCCTGTTCCTCAGCTCTGCATCACCCAGAGGCCCAACATCTCATCACACCATCCTCTCACTTTCCTGTGTACTCTGACTGTATCCATGGCTTGCAGCTAAATGAGTGTAAAATGCATTTTTGTGTTTGCACACCCTCTTCTGATTATAATGTCCTCCGTTCTCTTTCTTCTAACTCTTAATTTGTCCTTCCAATAGCTTAAAATATAAGCAAGCCAAAATGGAAGAGACTGTGACACAAAATAATATGTTCTCTTTCACTTGAAGTATTTTAGTAGTTGCTGAAAGATCAAGCTGCATAAGATATATCCTTGATTTCATCAATTGGCAGAATTTGTTAAGCTCTCAAGACACAGTAACTGTAATAATAATTAACATTAAATCATTAATATTTACTAAGAATCTGGTCTGAATCCAGAATTCAGTTATAAACATTTAGCTGAGATTAACTACAATTAATAAATAGGGTAGTTGGTATTTAAGGGAAATATAAACTGATAATAAGAATGATGACAAAAATATGTATATATCTATATATGACCTCCATCTCCATCAGCCTGGACAGATAGAGTAAAAGAAATTTTTTTCCAGTGTAACCAGTAAACATTGATTCTGCTCAAAGCCCCCAAAATAGATTTATTCTGGATTAAAAAGAGATAAGAAGATGAAAAAGAGAAAATATCTTAGAAGATAAACACTAGTAGAATGAAGCGATTAGGCTTCTTCAATTATCCAAGAGCTTACATATATGTATAAAAGCACTTCAACTCAATAAACATGTACTGGACACTAACAAGATAAAATATGTAAAATATCCAGAGTCAAAACTTGGTAAATTTGGCAGGTAGATAAGGTTATATATTCTTCAAGAATAATGTCATTGGTTATTTGTCTCAGAATGTCTGGGGTGAGTTGTGCAAAGGGCTAATTAATCCCTATAGATAAGAGGGTAGCCAGCCTATTTGCCTGTGCAAAAAAAAAAAAAAAAAAAAAAAAAATGGAGCCCAGCGTGTACCGAATATATCACACTAAATATCAATTAAAACATTTTATACTGCTTATATTTTATCCTTAATGTCTATACATTAAGGTGTTCGGTATTTATGCCAGTATATTTACTTGATTTTTTCTCCCCCTGACATTTTATAACATTATAACTCAACATATACAATGCCTATATTCCTGGCAAAGCAACATATAAACCAAGCCACATTTTCACTAAGACTCCCATCGTAAGTATGATGCTGCTTGATCTAGATTTTGAATAGATTGTAGTATGAAGTGGCTCCACACATGTCACTTCTGTTTCTGGGTTAACTTTCTTCTAACCATGACTTTTATTATTAAAAATGAATTGTTTACAACTATCATTTTATATTTCAAGCAATCAGTGGCATTGCCATCAACACTTCAAACCATGCCAAGGAAATAAAATAACATTCCTTGTAAAGGAGAATCCAGGGGCGCCTGGGTGGCTCAGTCGTTAAACTTCTGCCTTCCACTCAAGTCATGATCCCAGGGTCCTGGGATCGAGCCCCGCCTTGGGCTCCCTGCTTGGGGGGAAGCCTGCTTCTCCCTCTCCCACTCCCCCTGCTTGTGTTCCCTCTCTCGCTGTGTCTCTCTCTGTCAAATAAATAAATAAAATCTTTTAAAAAAATAAAGGAGAATCTGTATTTTCTCAGTATTATACAAATATCAATATCACTAAAAGCATCTTTAGGTTATTTTTTTATCTATAAAATCCAATCTAAGTAGTAGCAGTATTCAAACCCAGCTTCAAGCTGCCCTCCTATTCAGATTGTTGTGCCCTAAGCCCTTCCCATATAGAAATGTCAGCAATATCAAAGCAATTTTAATTATCGCTAAGATCACAAATTTGTTTAGAAATACCATCAAGTTTGCATGTTCAGTTTTCCTCAGCAATGTTTGCCATTCCATGATGAACTGTCATCTACTCTAAAGTTTTGTAGTTGCTTCCTTCCAAGCAGCAGGCTGAAAGACTGCCTGTTCTGCCTGATACGAGGTCTCTCCTCTCTGGTACTGGATCCCTTGGAAAAAACAGTATCCAAATGTCAGCTAAATGAAGAGTTTCCTTTCCTGCTATCTCCTCTGGCACAGTAAGTAACTCCTGGGAAAACTCTGTCCAAGAAGTTACAGTGTTCCAAGACTGAAAATGTTTTGTTCTCTCTCTCAGCAGCCTCCATGATTTGAGTAGTCAGATGGCACTTTATCAGCCAAAACACTATCCTCAAGTGGAGACTCTCCAGACAGTCCTTCCTGCCTGACAAGGCCCATTCTCCACTCCACGTCTACCATGCCTGAGGTACCTTTGTATAATTACAGTGCCTTGGTTTATAGGTATGTTTCTTATATCAGAACACCTATCTAGATACCCCTAAAATATTTCCAAGCCGCTTCTCTGTGCTGTAACTATATGCAAGTCATAGTGAAAATATCAGGTCATGATCTGACTTCCAATTCACTCCTGTCAGTGAAGAGGTTGTATAAAATGCATGAATACACACACACACACACACGGGTGACAAAAATACAAAGCTAAATATCTGCAGTAAAAAAAATGCAAATTAATTTAACTGCCATATTATTTTCCTAGTAGGAGATCTTAGCTGAAACTTTATGAGGCATCACAGCACCCAAAAAGTATGCAAAATAAATAAGTGAATTCCTTAACAATGTGGTATAAATTTGATGTTACCTTCAAATATGAAAAAAGAAGTCTGTGATATATATATCCATTAGGATCTTGGATTTGTTTAACTGGTTATCACTAATGCCCCATTGAAATGCAATTGAAAATTAATATATCTGGCAGTAAAAAATATGACCATTAAAGAAAGTTCACGCATGATATTTTTATAGAGTTGCCAAGTCTCTTGAATTCAGAATGTGGGACAGATGGTCACATGGTGAATTGTTCTCACTACTAATGCTTTCTGCTGCTTCACTGATTTTTGATCTTCAGATGACTTCAGTCTCATTCAGAATGTATAGCAAATGAGAGGTTCCCAATTGTCTTCAGAAAAGATAAAAAAATCTCATTACATCTGTGACAGAAAATTATATAAATTTTATAGACCTAAGCCAAATCAAAGCCTTCTTAAATTTCTAGGTCCTTCACTGGGAAATTTTGAGTTTACATCTAAGTGAAAATGACTTTTCTGAGGATACAATGTGCTCAGATCCTTATTTTTACTAAACTTTCTTTTCATTTATTCACTTACTAAGTTCATATTCAATAAATATATTTATTCAGTCATTTATTCAGTTACCCAGTCATAATTCAAAGTATATTAGTCTGCTTAGGCTACCATCATGAAATACCACAAACTGGATGGCTTAAACAACAGGCATTTATTTTTTACAGTTCTGGAAACTAGAAGTTCCAGAATGAGATTCTGGCAGATTCTGTTTCTGGTAAGAGCTCTCTTCATGACTTACAGATGGCTGCTTTCCTATTGAAACCTCACATGGCCTTTCCTCTGTTGTGTGTGGAAGGAAAGAACACTCTGGTCTCTTCCTTTTCTTGTAAGGACATCAGCTCTATTAGATTAGGGGCCCACCTTTATGACCTTGTTTAACATTTATTACCTCCTTATAGGGCTCTATCTCCAAATACAACCACATCGGGGGCTTCCACATATGAATTTTTAGGTGACACAATTCAGTTCATAACACTAGGGTACTCATTTTTTCATCATTATAAAATAAAATGAATGTTACTTTTGACATTTCATGATAAGACATAAGCTTTTCTATTCCTCTCCTTGCAAAAGATTATTAAGGGGTAGATATTATACCTGCTGACTAGCAAAAGAATTATTGGGTCTGAATTAGCCTAATTCAGTGGCAAACAGACTGTAAATATCACTTATACAGGCTTCAGATCCAAATAGTTGATAGGGTGGCTCTGAAGCAAAAGAATAGGTTTTCTCATCTGGCCTAGGAAATCAAACTACTCTTTATTATCAAACTTAAATTTAGATGCTGTTCATAATGGCTCTTTTATACATGACACCAACAAATCAGGAATTTCCTGACAGACATAAGTTGTTTTTTTGTTTTTTTTTGTTTTTTTAAAGATTTTATTTATCTATGAGAGAGAGAATGAGAGAGAGAGAGCACATGAGAGGGGGAGGGTCAGAGGGAGAAGCAGACTCCCTGCCGAGCAGGGAGCCCGATGCGGGACTCGATCTAGAGACTCCAGGATCATGACCTGAGCGGAAAGCAGTCGCTTGACCAACTGAGCCACCCAGGCGCCCCAGGCATAAGTTTTATTATGCAAATAACAGCATTTAAGACAATTACTTCTGAGGGTTGCATTGGTTAAATACCAACTCTCCATTGCTCTTGGCCACAGCTGATTGGATGAGAGCTGTTATCTGATCTAAGATTGATTAACTGAAGATTAGTTGGCTTAGTCAGGAGCCCATGAAAGGGCCATTAACAAATCTTCACCCACACAGATTATGGTGATAAACTAGGCCAATTCTTTTTAGAAATTTGAGCCTAAGTTTCTTAACAAGTCTACCAGTTGCAGGGGCACCAAAAGAAAAAGACCCAAGGAGAAACAGTGAGTGGGTGTGTGGGTGGTGGGTGGGAGACGGGAGAGCAGAGCTCTGTCAATGCAGAGCCCTGCAGCGGGATTTCAGAGATGTCTCCTGGAGAGGTGTGCAATAAAAAATTTGACCTTGCCCAAAGAGAAGTCAACCCTTTGCCTTCTGTTCCTGCAAAGTAATTTCCAAACCTATGAAAGCTCTGCCTCATAAAAGTGCCTGTGTTTATCTGGAGGCCTTGGGTCATTCCAGATTAGTCTAACAATGTGATTTATGGTAGGAGGCCTTGGGTCACATGTTATCAGCTAGACTTCCAGAACACCTAGAGACTGAGGTCAGCCACATGGTCAGTGGCTACATAAAAATAAAAACTTCGGATTCAAGGTTCAGGATTCAGCCTTGGTTGACAATACTCCATGTATATTGTCACAAACTTTGTTTCTGGGAGAGTTAATGCTGTCCTTGACTCCACAGGTAGAAGACAACCAAAAGCTCTGTGTTTGGAACATTCCTGGTTCCAAAATGTCCTGATATACCTGCTGGGCATCTTAAACAAGGCATATAGCTTATATGTAGCTTTTGTTCTTCCTGTGCAACTGGGTCCTATGACCCTTCCCTGGTACCTGTGAGGCTCATCCACATGGGTACCTGCTTTCTATGTTTCCACAGATGTCTCAACAGTGAACTCTCCCACATGAACATATGTAAGGAATATATGAAAGCATAATAAACCCAGCATTGTAGTCAAAGAAATGGTGTATATTTCAAATTTTAGGTTTTTTCTAATTCACACTTGCAAATAAGTTGCAGTGAAATTCAAACTCTTGTAGGAAAGATTTGTTATAGTCTATGACCTCTGCTAAGGAATGAGGACAAGAACCCCAATAAGGACAGTTGTAGAATAATAACAATTTTAAAAAATGCTGTTGGAATTTCACCCTTTAGGTTTAGAGAAACATTATTCTAAGGTAGCTGGTAAACTTTAGGAGATGAGAAATGGCTTTGGGGGTATCCCTGTGTTTACCCTGTTGCTGCTGTGGTGCCTCCCAATGCTTTGGATGCTTCCTTTTACATGGTCACTTTCACACACACACACACACACACACACACACACACACACACATACACACATACACACACACACACTATGTCCTAGGACTCATTTCCTTGGGACCCTGTTCCTTTTTTTCCCAAGGAAATAGGTTGCTAATATGATAAATTTATCCATGCCGAGGTGTTGGCTTAATATATAACTACTTGGAGAGGATATTTATATTTTTGACAAGACCTTGTATGTGTATCCACAAATAAAAGAAAAATCTCTAAGGGTAAGCCTTTAGACCAGTAGTGGGAGTCTTTGGCTGCAGTTGTTTTGGAAAAGCCTTAGGAGACCCATGTTCTAATCTTTCCCTAGTGAACTGTGAGGCTTCAAACACAAGATTTAATACTCATCTGTATCCTCAACTGTAGAATGAGAGAACTGGTCCTACATTCACATACACAGGGAGACTCTGCCAACGATTAAAAATACTTTCTCTTTGTGGGGTGACTGTATATCCAGGTTTGCCAGAGACAGTGACATTTTATACATATTGCTTCAGCATAACTATTAATTAATTATTAAGTGTACCTCCTTTACTCTCAAAAGCAGCCGAGTTTTGATGATAACCAAGGGAATTGTCTGCCAAATGCCCAGTTTAAAGGAAACTTTCTTTTCACTGTCCTGATAACCCCATAGTGGTGAGCACAGTAAGACTTACCTGCCAAACTCTCCAGTACCTGACTGGGGCAATGTCTTTTTAAAACTGTTAAAATGGGGCGCCTGGGTGGCTCAGTCATTAAGCATCTGTCTTCGGCTCAGGTCATGATCCCAGGGTCCTGGGATTGAGCCCCGCGTCGGGCTCCCTGCTCCGCAGGAAGCCTACTTCTCCCTCTCCCACTCCCACTGCTTGTGTTCCCTCTCTTGCTGTCTCCCTCTCTGCCAAATAAATAAATAAAATCTTTTTAAAAATAAATAAATAAAATAAAATAAAACTGTTAAAATGACTGAGCCATTTTATACCCAAAAGGTATTAACATAAAAGTTCTATGTCAAAAAATAAACTTTTTTTTTTTGTTTTTTGGGGTTTTTTAGGAAATCAATATTGTATTTTTCCTTCATTCTTTATTCTTTTCTACCCCCTATCCTTCACCCCTGCTAGTACAGTAAATCAAAAGGGAGCAAAAGTTCCCTAACTCTAATTATCTAGGTTTACATTTTGCTCAGTTCATTGAAATCCTCCCTTTCTGAAAATCCCCTCCATCCAGGAGACTCCAGTGAGCACATTCATGTTTCAAACAAATCTGCCTTTGTTAATCATCAAAAGGTATTTTCTTTAATAAGTGAGGCTCGGCAGGCCCTGCAGCTGTGTTGTTTATTTTATAGCAAGCACAAAGACAATTTATTTTTTTAAATACTATAATTAGATTAGTGTTCTCTTTACTGAAGCGTCTGTAGGTAAGTGAGAGTGTGTTTCTTTGAATGAATGAGCAGTCACATTTATTTTTATTAAATCTGAACTTGTCTTCTGAGATAGCTGAATTTAATTTTATGTTCTAATATAACATGTAATATTCCAACTTTTTTTCAGGTAAAGTCATGGTTTCCCCAAAAAGGAGGTTGGACTAAATTGAATCTTCTGATTCCAATTTTATGAACTTGCATTAAAATCTCTCTAGGGTGCAGGATTATGTTTGTGTTGAAGAATGACTACATTAAGGTATATATTTGCATACATAAACAAATATATCCCAGATGGTTATCTATGACCTGTCATTGATACAGAGAGTATTATAGAATATAACATTATACTTTTATTATGGTTCTGTAAGTCTTTAAAAAGTTTTAGAAGTGCTGTTTATAAATCAAAAAGATTAAATAAGGACATTTTTAAAGTTGGAGACTGGTTTATCAACATTGCATCCATAAAGTGGTTCCTTAGAACTGTCTAGACAGCAATTAAGTCACCCAGGGAATAAGTCATTACCTCTTGACTAGCTACCTTTTCACCTTGGCATAGCCAATAAAGAAAATATTTCTACTCTTTATGCCCTTTTAATCTTAGTTGATGAAAACAATTTAGTATCAGTGTTATACCTTTAACAAGGGAAAATTACTCTAGTTCTCTATTGTGTAACAATAAAACTTCAGACTGAGTAGCTTAAAATAACAATTTACTCTTAACTTTCATGGTCCATGAGTTGACTGGGTTCATCTGGATGGTCTTGTGTGATGCTTTTCAAGCAGTTAGAGTAAAATGGTGGGTAGGGCTGGTGTTTTTTGAAGGCTCAACCTTGCTAGACATCCAAGTGGGCTTCTTACCACACATAACTGATTTTTCAGCTGAGATGACTTGAACATTCAGCAGCAGGAAACTGCCAGTTGTCTCCTTTTCTACATGATCCATCCCTGTGGCTAGATTGGGCTTCCCTATAGTATGTCTCTCTCAGATTAATTAGATTTCTTATATGGGAACTAGCTCCTCCAAAAACAAGTGTTCTAAAAGCCCAAGGCAAAGCTGCATGGCTTCTTATAACCTAAACCTTGGAAGTTATAAATAATTGTTTCTAGTGCTTTCTGCTTGCTACACAGGACCATCTCAGAATCAGTATGGGAGGGGACACCTAGGTACATGAATATCAGAAGGCATGGTTCATTGAGATGTGATGGGGAGGAAGGCAGAATTTGTGTAGACAAGCTACCACAAATAAAACAAATGTGATTTTAAAATAAATTCATTCATGATTAAGAATAAATGTCTATTCCTCAAGTCTATAAATTTGCCAAAAAGTTTCTTTTATAATTTTAAGAAGTCTACATTTATCTCCTTAATAGCCACTTTGATACATATTTTTAGTTTTATTATTATTCCTTTTAAATTATAGTATTGTAATTATTTTCTGCTTATTCCTTTATAAAACATGTTTTTTTAATTTTAATAACATTATGAGTTAAATAGGCATTTATGGGCTGGCCTAAGGATGTAACACAGCTCCTGACAGAATTTTTAGTCACCCTTTGGGACATAATTTATTTGAGTCATGAATAATTCTCATAGTCAAACAGCCAAGCAGTTATATAAACTGCTGCAAACAAAATAATGTTTAAGAAAATATCTCTATGATTGTGTTAAGATCTAACAAAGGGGAGGAAAAAGAATTTACCCTTTTAAGGTTCTTTTGGCTAGTCTAAGGATTAAATTGACATGAAACAGATGAACAAGAGAAAATCAAATTTAATTATGTACATACAGGGGCTGCATAAGAGTATGAGGCCCACAGGTAGTCAGGCTGTTGAGGCTTATATGCCATTCTGAGCTAAGGAGAAGGGAGTAGGGGTCTGGGACTTCAAAGAGAAGAAAGACAACTCACAGGAAGATGAAAAAGAGTAAATGTTTGGTAAACTGTTTGCTGGGCAAAACAGAAACAATGAGATACAGAGAGAAATTTTAGCAAACAGACTTGGCTAGATTCCTCCCTCCCTATGACACCTCATTGGTATTAGACGGTTGTTATCTATGGTGATAGCTGCCTTCTTGGAACAGATCCTCTGTCTAAATTCTTTTAGGCAGCTGGGGGGTTGGGAGACAAAAAAAAAAGAAGAAAAACTTCTTGAGTCTTTTGTTTCTTAAACATAATAAAAAAATAAATCTAAAATAATCCACATGCCAAAGAGACCCATTTTGAGGTGGCAAATTTTCTCCTCTACAGAACATATCATTTTTCAGTGGTAACAATAGGTTCTAGTATTGCACACTGATTTTGAACTATAATTGTTAATATTCATCAAAATAAAATAGAAATTAAATTATCTTCAAAAATACTTCAGATATTAAAATATCGAATTTTTATTTACTAGATAAATTCTTACCCAATCCTTACCTCTCTTTATCTTTAAAAGCATAAAAGAGCTAAAGAAATATATTATTTTTATGATAATTTCCAAAGAATACCCCCCCAAATCTTCTTACCTAGATGAAAAAATATAGATTCTACTGAATGGAAAGTTATTATTCTCAGAAAAAGGACATGGAAGCCTTATAAACTACACAAAATATTCAGTAATGTTTTTCAAAGTGGCTTTATTTTTGTTTTCTCTCTTTTGAAACATTTTCTTCCTATTTAAATCAACATATTTAAAATGAATGCAATCACTGTTTCATTGTAACTTCCTCCCAAAATCGTTGGAATTGTAAACACTAAAGATTTCCATTTAAATAAAAGGTTAGAGGAAGTTCTAAAAGCAGCTCTAAGAGCAATACAAAATGTTGGAATTTGATTTTTTCCATAACTAAATAGATCACAAAACTATTCTGATTGAGATTCATTGTTTTGAAATAGGTGTTATACCCAAGAGAAAGTTCACTTAGGTATTCTTTGGAATTTAGGAATAGAAAATTGATTGGAAACCTTTTAGATATGGACCATAAATTTAAAAATAGACTATGTTGTGAAAAATCAGACACAAGGGGAAATAAAAAGAGACAGAAAGTTAAGTAGGAAAAAAAACACTTAAAATATTTAAAAAATAAAAAGAAGAAGGCGAATAACAATTGAAAAGAGAAAAATAGAGGCAAAGTGGAATGTTCTGATGAACTGAATGAAGTAGAAATATTTTCTTTTCAGTAAAGAAATTATTTTTAAGAAGTTCTGATAAAAGAGGGAAAAAATGAAATTCTTACAAACCAGCATAACATTTAGAAAAATGTTGCAGAAAATTGAAATCATAATGTGTAATTCAATTTTAACCTTAAAGTAAATCACAGTATACTAGATTAGATCTATCAAACAAGGTTGAATATTATTCCTTTGTTTTTTATTCTCATCTTCTACAACTATATTCCAATATTTTGTTTGCCTGTTTTGATAACTGATTTGATAGACTGATGACCTCGATGACTTTCCTTTCTTTAAAGTAAAATCCCAATCTATTTGTGGATAGATGTGTGAGATGACAATATCATTTAATTAGACATTTTTTTCTCTTTGTTTTCCATTCATAGATGAATTTGCCCTGAAGTTTCTTTGCAATGAATAACATTGTGTTCTATCTTTTGGCATAGTTTTCTTACTTTCTTACCAGAGTGACTAATTTTTTAACAGATTTTTTTTTTTTCAGGTCAGATTTCCATGGCATGATGATGTGGTAAGAATGGGTGGGGTAAAGATGATGATGGTGGTGATGGTAGGGATGTTATAGACTGATTAGATATAAAGTAAACAAAACAAAAATATTAAAGTGACAGTTGATACAGGAAAAGGTTTAGGATTTTTTAAATAAAGGGAATAGGGTGTTAAAAAACGAGACAAAATTATTCCAGCTCCAAAGTGGAGTTGCTTATGTTCCATGTCACCCAACTGGGACTTAATTACAGTTTCAAGTCTCCGAGAAATGGAATCTAAACCAGTCAGTCAGAAATTGCCTGGTCAGCACTGGTAATATGCTGATAGATCCCCGCCGTCCCCTAAAGGAAAGTAACTTCGCAATAACCAGTTCAACTTTTTTGTTCCTCTCCCTTCTGCCTATAAAACCTTTCATTTTGTACAGTTCTTCAGAGCTCCTTTCTATCTGCTAGATTGAATGCTGCCTGATTCAAATTGATTTTTGCTCAATAAACTCTTAAAATTTTTAATATGTCTTAGCTTATTTTTTAAGAGGGGTATTTTTAGTGTTATGCTACATAATTCAAAAATGAAAATGAGTGCTCTGTATTCTGGCTCAAAAGGGGAAGCTTATGTGGGAAGCCATATTTTCCAGATTGCAAATACCTAAGCGTGTCTTCTATCTCAGCCTACTGTTGCTTTGTGTTGAGCCTAGCACTATTGCTGACTCGGTCCTTTCTTCTGTTAAAGAGACTAATCTGCCTCTACTTGTGGACTTGCTACTGTTTTTCAGCCCTCTATCCGAAGCTCTACCTCAGGGCATCCTTGAAATGCATCTTGCATATTCCTCCACTACAGCTCATGATAGAACAGCTGCCTGGGGTTCCCGATCTCTTTTCCCTTCATAACCTCGCCGTGTATGATGTTTTATTACCATGAGCATTGGTTTAAATTGGTAGCCTGACATTCTCAATCTTGTTGGCTCTGATCTTGTCTTGTTCATGGGTAATTCTGAATAAACTACTAAGGAAATTCATTATGTCCATTCTGATATTCTCCTTATCTTTCTAAGAATGTTGAGAATCCCCGAGGAAAATATGCAATAATTATTTTTAGAGAAAAACAAAATATTTTTACCTTTTAGTTATCCCCTTATCTGGCGACCAACCGAATAATGTCTGTCTGATTAATTAGGCTTCAATAAAATACTGATAGCTATAAAATAATAATTTACTCTGTTTCACCAGAGTATGAAGTAATTATCTAATTAACTTAGCTCCTAGCCAGTAAATACTTGCAAATAGTAAATATTAAATAAATGTTGCATAAATAATTATCTTTAAATAACTTTGTCCTATAGAAGTTTACTTTTACTACTTTTGACACATTTAAGCCATATACTTAACTGACCATTGCAAAGTTATTTTTTAATCACCATTCATTTCTCATGTATATTTGTATTAAATTCTCATTGCTATTAGTCATTGGACAAAATCTGTATTATCATATTATATAGAACAAAAAGAAAATTAAAACCACCCATAGTCCCAAACTTAGCACCCAGATATAACTACCTTGAGTATTCTAACTTTTTTTCAGAGCTGTGTTTGTGTGTGTGTCTATATATGTGTGTTGATGTTGGTATTAGATTCCAACGATATTCTCCCACCACTTTTTTTTTTTAAAGATTTTATTTATTTGACAGAGAGAGACACAGTGGGAGAGGGATCACAAGCAGGGGGAGGGGGAGAGGGAGAAGCAGGCTCCCCGCAGAGCACTCCCGCCACTTTTTTATCCTATTGGAGTTTTAGTGATTTTGAAAAACTGGTAATAGTTCTTGTATTTTGCTTTTTCCCTGCTATTTCATGAAACATAATTTCGATACTGTTCAATATTCTTCAAAAATACAGTTTTTATTGACTGCTTACTATTCTATCTTATGGATTGCCATAATTCACTTACGCATTCATGGGTTATTGACCATTGCTGCTTTCAAAGTTTTGCTCTAATAAATAATGCCATGATGAAGATCTTTTGTTGACATTCTGATTATTTCTTTAGGAAAGATTCCTAAAAATGGAATAAGAGAGTGAGTCCCTCTTCAGACTTCTGTCGCATATTGTTGAAGTGCTTTCCAGAAGGGTTGTATCCAGGTGCACTGTCACCAATGGCAACGTGTAAGAATGCCTGTCTCACTGCATTTCAGGATTGCTGGAATCCATAGGTATTCGTCTCCATCAAGGATGGCACTACATCTGTGTTGTTCTCTAAGAATCAGCAAGATTAGACGCCCATCGTTACTCGATAATTATTCAAGGAGAAAATTAATAAAGGTTTTGATCTTTACAAGTTTAAGAGGTAGGATGTTCATTCTTTTGAAAGACCTATTAATGCCCGTATATGACGAACAGAGGTGAATATATATGGTTGCTGCTATTATGGGGTTTGCAATCTGATGTTGAAATCATGATAGTTTTAATATGAATTTTTGCCTTACCAGTAAGCTTTTTTCCCCTGCTGTATTGACTTTTTCTGCATTATTTCTTTTATGAATTATCTACTCATGAATTTTACTGTTGGTATTTTTTAGTGCAATTTCTAAATATCTAGTGAGAAGCTCTTTGTATGTTATTAGCTGTTTGCCATATTTGCTGCATATGAAATTGTACCATACTTTAATACTTGGGTTGATATGCCAGCTAGCTGTGCCATCTTGGGGAAGTTAATTACTCTAAATCTCGGTTGAGATTAAAATAAAATCTACCTCAAAAGATTGTTGTGATAAATAAATGGCACAATTCATATAAACCTTTAAGCATGGGATCTTAAATAGTAAGCACTCAATACATAAATGTTAGTTTTACTATTAATGTTATTACTGCTATTTCTATTGCTCAGATAAGCCTTTCTCATGCAAAGATTAAAAATTAATCCATATATTTTTCTGCTTATAAGTTATACAAACTTTCTCAGGTCACAGCTCCCTTAGTGTCTAATTGTTTCAGTGTTCTAGATCAAGTGGAATACCTACAACCATTAAGTAATCAGGCCCAAACAACTTAAGAAGTATTTATGTCCTACTAACAACTTAGCTGTTTGAAAAAATGCACATAAATGATTTTTTTTTTTAATTCTTATATAACCACAATTACTAATGGGATGTTTGCCCTACTGAATACTGCGCAGCTTCTCAAATCTTAGAATCATATTGAAAACCACCACATTCATGTCCTCACACAGTGAATTTTACACTGGATTTGCTTCTATCTCAGCAATTATTATGATAAAAAAGATAGGATGTCAATGAAACAAATGTTGCTCAATCTAATGAGGAAACTGTGTGCCTGGACTTAGTAGCTTGTGCAGTGTTCAACAGATGTCAAATATTGCTGTTTCCCTTGACAAGTTAAAATATCCCATGGTGCCCCTGAATTGACCCTCTGCAGTATCCTTGAGATTTGTTGCAAATTTTAGGAACCATGGGTTACATGTTTACATTAGCTTTTGTTTTTTCCTTTATATATAACTATTTAATTGATTTATAATTTACATTTAGTAATTTAAGAATGTGCTTTTCTCTTTCATAGCAATACTTACCAACATGATTGAAAAATGTTTTCTTTCTTAGGGTTTAATATTTGCTTTATCACCAATCAAAATAATACAAAGCCCATAGGCATCAGAATCACCTTGGACGCTTTAAATAATGCCAGACTTAGTCAGAATGAATACCTTTGTATAGGACACCAGAATCTGGATATTTTAAACAACAGTGTTAGGTGACCCTTGGGGACCCTAAACTCAAGAATAATTTTCCTGGGATCTATTTCTGGATTATCTATTCTACTCTACTAACCTTCTGTTAAGTTTAGGTTGATTTTAATTTCTTTAGCTCTCTAGTATTTACTTATCATAAAGAAAAAAACCTATTCCCATTACTTTTATTTAAAAAATAACTATCTGCATTTATTTATTCTAAAAATAAGCTTAAAAATCTTTCTTTTAACTCAAAAAAAGAAAATCATAGCTTTCTTCATGTGAATCCCAGATATTTTCAGTCAGGACTATTATTTCTAAATATTTAAAATTTACTACATATGATTCTAAGTATTATCATCATTATTGTGGATAAATACAAAATGTTGTTTTTTTTTTAAGATTTTATTTCTTTACTATCAGAGAGAGAGAGAGAGCACAAGCAGGGGGAGTGGCAGGCAGAGGGAAAGGGAGAAGCAGACTCCTCACTGAGCAAGGAGCCCGATGTGGGACTTAATCCCAGGTTCCCGGGATCATGACCTGAGCCTAAGGCAGACATTTCACCGGCTGAGCCACCCAGGCATCCCAATACAAAATGTTTTATTTTTAGATATCTGTCTTGGCAAGTTAATGTTTTCTAGGTATATAACCACATGGCTTTAAATAATATTTCTTCCTCTATCTCAAGTATTTGTAGTTATTTCTTGTTTATGACTAATTTCTATAATGGAACTTTAAAAATTAGATAACAAATATCTTTGTCTTGAATTTCATGCTGGTTTTTCCCTGTTAAGGAAGACATTCTTGAGATATTTTTAATCATGTTAAGGAGGCTTATATTTGTCTAGTTTTTAGGAGCTATAACGTAAAAAGCTTTTTATTTTATTACTGTTAAAATATGTCCAAATGTCTTTTTTACTGAGATGATATACTTTTTTCTTACTCGTGTTTTAATATTTACTCACTAGGGAGGAATGACTTGGGTGCCTGAATTCAAATCCCAACTCTGCCACTTAATAGTTATGTGACTTTGGGCAAGTTACTTTATCTCTCTGAGACTCAGTTCTCTCATCTGTAAAATGGGAATAATATAAGTATGCATGGATTGTTGTTTGGAATAAATGATAGATGTATAATGCTTCAAACAATACATGGCACATTATAAATGTTCAATAAAGTTTAGCTATCATCAGCATCATTATAATTATCACTGCCATTATCATGTGGCCTGGACTAAAAAATTACTTTATCCTGATGAAAGATTCTTTTTATAAATGATTGAGTTTATTTGCTACATTTTATTTAGAGTTCCTACATCTGTGTTCACTAGTGCTATCATACTATCCATTGTCTCAAAATGATACATTGTATCAAAGCTACCATATTCTATCCTTTAGATCAGATAAATAGCAGAGTAGTTATTTGGGGGGTGGGTAATTCACAAGTAAAACCATTTAGCCCTGAAGCGTTTTTCAAAGGCAAATCTTATATCATTATTTGTCTGTTGAAGCAATATGTACCTTCTTAAGCAAATCTTATTATCTGTATATTTTTAAGTAGATTATTTGTTCCATCAGTATTTTCTGTTTTGTCAGTTTAGAATTTATTAGCTTAGAATAATATATCTTTTAAGTATTTTCTATATTTGCTATCTTACAGCCTAGATAAATTCAATGTATCCCTCCCATTCCTGTAAAAGAAGGGACGAGGGTGCTTCCCCACTACTTCAAGCCATTTGAAGTCACTTCAAGAGGGACTTCAAAGAGACCACTCGGAAAGCATGATACATTCCTGTTGGAGTGTGAGAGACATGTTAGACTAACATGCTTATGCCCAGGAAATCTACAGGGTGAGTGGATGGTCCCTAAGCCAGGAAGCAGTCTATGAAGAGAGAGAGAATATACTGGGAAAGAGAGGACATTGTATTTCTCATGGCCTGAAGGTGGGCCACATGGGAGAGAATCAACCGAGTTCATCTTAAAAGAGACTTCTTCCAGAAGACTTCTTGACAAGGGTTAGACAATTCAGTAGATAGTAGAATACACAGGATGCCTGAACTGAGAGTGGGTCTTAAGAAGTGGTATGTGTGCCTGATAAAGGTGTAACAGCTATCTGGAGTAGTAATTAGGGATACTCCTACACCAACATACACCTGCTTAGATGAAATCTCTGTCACTACTCTTCTTTTTCTCTAACCCCAACTCCTGAAGAGTTAGATCCAAAAAAAGGAAATGACCCAGAGCCTATTTGAGATCTCTCCATTGTTCAAGGTACTAAAGAGGGAAGAGAAGAGAAAGAGTAGATCCCAATCCTTGCACAATCCCAAACATGTTCAGCCTGTGCTGGGAGAATAATTCCTATCAAGTATGAGATCAAATTTAATATGGATTCAACGAAGTCTAATAATAGAAAAGGTTGGGAAGTTTTGGAATCTTCCAAATATATATTTGAAGTATTGTAAAAGGAAAATCTACATAGCATAGTTAAATACAGCCTTCAGGAAAAAAATGAAATTAAATAATCAAAAAAATCTGAAATTCCTCAATATCCAATTATACAAAATTTGGAAAGCTCATATGTTCTATGTTGACTAACAAAATGTGTTTTCCAAATATTTTCTTCGTATTACCAATATATTCTTTATATATAATATATAATTGTATTTTAGTCATATATATCATTTTATATATAGTCATATATCACTGCTCCCACACGTATTTTAGAAAGTCTTCCATAGATTCTTCCTAATACATACAAGTTTGACTCTTTCTTTTCTAAAGATAAGGGTTATTTCCATCTCTTCTTTCAAAATAGACAAAAGGAGGCAAAGCAGCTGGCATATGAAATTATATATGAGAATAAGGTACAGGTTTATAAATACAGAGAAAAGGTCACAGACTGGGTGAAATATTTGTGAGAATTAGACATGGCACTGTAACATTTTCAAAGCAAGTAAAATAGATAGACCAAGAAAGCATTCAAATACAAAAGTAAAACAAAGCAAAAACAAAAAACAAAAAAAACTTTATAATCAGGACAACAATAAATCTTGGAGTGCATGCAAATTCTACCAAGTAAAGTGAACCATCTTTTCCCTTTGTGAATCAACATTTATCAGTCATCTACTCTGTTTTGAGTACCAAATGTGGTAACACAACACGTACTTCTGGCCTCAGAGTCCCCTTCCCACACTCTCGTTCCCTGTGGGGAGTGATGCAACAGAGAAAGGCCAGAGCGGGGCCCACTCTGCAGGCTCTGGGCCGTACCCCCCTCCCCAACTCCCTAGCAGGTCCTCACTGCTGTCCAGACAAGAGCCAAGTTTTGTGCAAAGAAAGAGCATGATGATACCATTCAGAGCAAGGGTTACGGATTGGGCAACTTTAGTTAAGGGAAATATTAGGGATGCAGGTACCATAATGAAAATATCAAGTCCATAATTTTTATCAACTTAATCCTTTTAGAGAGTGAGAAAAGAAATGGAATGACAAGTCCAGGGAACTTTTCTCCTCATTAACCTGCGGCCACTTCCTTGACCTATTTGGTATTTAATCTCTGGGTGATTGAGGACAAGTGACACTGGCCTGCAAGATAATTTTCAGTAATTTCTGAAGGAGAGTAGAACACAATAAGCAGAGAAAGTGTAATAAATCCCTATTTTTCTTTGTTTAGGTTTTTACAAAAATCTCTTTTTTAAGGAAGAATTTTGAGGTCTGGGATATCCCCAAAGTCTTAGTGCAGTTTATACTTTAATAATTTCAAAAGTTTAATGCTACACATTTATTCTAAAAATATCATTTGAAAGTTTAATCTGATATAATTATTTTTTTTTAATTTTGAATACAATATTTTTTATTTAAAATTTTTGCTTTAGGCACGCCTGGGTGGCTCAGGCAGTTAAGCCTCTGACTCCTGATTTCAGTTCAGGTCATGATCTCAGGTCGTGGGATCGAGTCCTGTGGGGAACTCTGTGCTCATTAGGGAATCTGCTTCTCTCTCTCTCTCCCTCTGCCTTCCCCACACACATTCTCTCTTTCTCTCTCTCTCTCTCTCTCAAATAAATAAATGAATCTTTAAAAAATTTTTCCTTTAGTTAATGTTTGTCACCTTCTATTAGAGAGGCTAAAACCAAATGTTAATATTAAAATTTTTATTAAAATTGTAAAAAACAGTAAGTGCTTATTAAATGTAAATAATGATGCTTTCAAGTGAACTTTTATGTAAGTTTTAGCCTTTCCACATCTGAACTTACCAAAGCTACACCTGTACTAAGGCTTCTGGGACAGTGTGTTTAAAATCTAGGCAGCATTTTTATGTTCTCCTAAGGGAGTCAAAACTTTGCAGCCTTCCTTGAAATACTTCTTGATTTACTATATTTGTAACATCTTTTGCAGCATTTATGGCAAAAGCTCTCAGTTTTTGTGAATTTTGAAAATGTAGTTTATGTGAGTGGCAAAAACTAAGTCAGACTGAAGGTAGAAAGGTGAACTTGGTGCAGATGGATGTCAGGGGAGCAGTTCCCGGCATGAGGGGCAGAAGGGACTCCCGTGAGACGTAGAGGGAGGAGCGAGGCTGGTCAGCGCCAGGCAGCAGGCTGAGGTGACCAGGCAGAGTCACTAATGAACAAAAGACAGGAAGGAAACAGAGGAACTGGACAGTCCTCAGAGCCATGTCAGAAAAAGTGGTTTTAACTCATAAACACTTTCCTTGTGATGTGATTTGTGGCTATATTTTTTTTTATTTTTTTAAAAGATTTTATTTATTTATTTGTCAGAGAGAGAGACTGCATGCGAGAGAGCACAAGCAGGGAGAGAGGGAGAAACAGGCTCCCCACTTGAGCAAGGAAGCCCCATGCGGGTCTCAATCCCAGGACCCTGAGATCATGACCCGAGCCAAAGGCAGACACTTAACCGACTGAGCCACTCAGGCGTCCCAATTTAAATAAAGTTCTCTGCACTTATTTTCTCAGAGGAAAACATAAATTCTTATCTTTTTCTCATAATGTCACTTTAAGTGTTGATTGGATTTTTAAAAAACAAGTAAGATCATAACATCTGGTTCCCTATGAAGATGAAACTCTCCAAAATTTTATATATATAATGAAGCATATATATATAATGAAACATATATAATATATAAACATATATAACGAAAGATGTATGTCCTACATTATTTTTTTCTAGCAGTGAACCTTCAGAGAATCTAATGTGTGAATAAAATTTAAACCATATTATGTATAATTAGCTAAAACAATTATACAATATCTGAGACAGAAAGCTAGCAGATTCTAAACAATTGTGTAGTGTTATCAAGAATCTTGTATTAAATTTAATAACCAAATGTCAAGGAAATTATTTCCTCCTCCGAAATATTTTTCCTAAGCTTCCAATGATATATTTCCTGAAAATGTATATCTTTTATTTGAAACACATTTACCTATTCCTCCTTTATAGATAAAACTACATTCTTTCAAATCTTAACATGCATATGGAAGTTTTGGTGACTGTGTTGGATTCAGAATATGAGATTCTTCTGAATTCTCCTATAGAATAAAAAATATACTATGCACGAGGCAGCCCAAACTTTTGATGAATGATCACGCTGTACAGTCTGACTGTCACTTCCATGTCCTGTTCTCCAACTATCACACACCTGATACTGACATTTCCAGGGCAATTTTTCTGACTCAATAGATTCTGGGTTTTATTCATTTTTTAAGGAAAAAATGACAGACCCCTGATTCTGTTTTGATGGGTAGCTTTTAAAATCAACAACCTAAAGATTTCTAGATATATCCCATCACACTGGACACACACATCAATTAGTAAAGTGCTGAAGCAAAGTAAATTATTGAGAAGCAGTTCATCACTCTCATTTTTGAAATAAGGCAACCAGAATGTATTTATGAAGGATTATTTCATGTCTAGAACTCTCCTAGATGCTATGGGGGGAAAAAAAAGTTTCAGACCCCAAAACCTCGGGATCTACTAACTAGGAACTTAGGACTTTTGCAAGAAAAGTATTGTCCCACTTATTTTTGGCTAGTCAGCTCTGATGTGGTGAATAAGATGGAAACTATTTGAACTGAGATGCTGTTTGATTCCATTTGAAACAAGAAATGACAGCAAAAAACTAGAAAAAGTTAGCTTCTGGGCAGAATTGCATGTAAATAATTGGATAAGGTTAGTATATTATCCTTAATTTTTAATACAATTCTTAGAGTCATTCCCAAATATTTAGTGTCTCACAACTAAGGTAGTTGGACATTTTGCCTTTTATTTCTTATATATTTTAAATGATACAAGAAGTCCAAGATCAAGGTGTCAGCTGGTTTGATTTCTTCTAATATCTTCCTCCTTGGCTTGCAGAACTCTCCTTCTGTCTTCACATGGTCTTCCCTCATTACTGTGTGTCCCAATCTCCTCTTCTCATAAGAACACCGGTCATATTGGTTTAGAACCCATTTCACATTCTGAGGTACTGGAGGTTAGGATTTCAACATATGAATTTTGGGGGACATGATTAAGCCCATAAAATCATCCATATAAGCAGATAGCTGATAGAGCTAAACACGCATATATCTTTCTCTCACTTAATACATGATTTTTATATAAATATAAGTAAAAATCTATGAAATATATTTTAATGACTAAATATTATATAATTATACAGATTTAACCCCATGCATTTAACCAGTTTCCCACTATCAATCATTTAAGTTGTTTCTAGTATTTTCTCTATTTAAATCCTGCTGTATGAACATCCTTCCCTATTCACCTTGACAAAATTTCCTATTAATTTTCTTTTGATAAATGTCTAGTAGTGGATTCTCTTAGTCAAAGAGTATGCTCTTTTTTTTTCCCCCTTAGGGATTTTTATACTTACTGCAATATTTACATCAATTTTTCACTCCAACAATTACGAAATACGAATGTCTGTTTACAATTGCCATGCCAGCTCCTCGTTGTTTCTATCATTCCCTTCTTTTTTAGTAAAAAAAGACAACTTACTGTATTTACATTTATGGTTATTGAAATTAATTTGGCCCTGGGGCTGAGGGGTAAACATTTTTTCCTGTCCCTCTTTATGCCCATCTATAATCTTTTTGTGGACGCAGGCCTCATCTGAACCTTCCCCCCCACCTACCATTACTGTTTACAATTAAAGCTCATTATTTTCCTCAGTGAACCACTGAACAGAACACAAGCCGCTTCTGTCACTACCAGGGAAATTTTTGTGAAGTTAAAAAACCCAGCCACTTTCCCCTTGCATCATATGTCCTCCTAGTGACAACTGTAAATTCCGTCTCACTTAAGATGTACTCTGAGCAGACACAGTGCCCAAACAGAAATCCTACCAAGGCTGTGGTTGAGTAAACACTGCGTTCCCCTATAGTTTCCAAATATTAACTGTACCTATTATTTTTAGATGGTAGCCTTCCCCTGTTGTGCTCTGCATCTAGACATCTGAACTATTTCAACTAGAATACTTTTCTGCACCATTGGTTGCACGCTGTGAGGCAGTATTTATTTGACATTACATCGTTTCAGGTTAATGTGGCAAATAGAGCCAAGTTTTACATATTTTACTGTCGGTTCTCTTTTTCTGCCCTGCCCATTTTCCTGCAATCCTCCATTTGTATTTTAAATGGAGATTTGTTCCTTGGAGACTTGGAAAAATGTTCCAAAAATGCTATCATACATACTTGGTAAGTCTCTCAGTGGTAGTTTCTCAGAAATAAAAGAAAAACAATAGATTTCCTCAGAGATACTGACACTTCAGTTCACAGGCTGTTCTTGGTTTGTGTCTATTCCATATTGAATTCATCTAGGTGTTCTGTAGGATCGATTTAAGTGTTCCAGGCTGCTGACACCATATGCCTTATGAGAATCTTTTTTCCAAACTCTTTTTCATAGATTCCGAATGAGATGAATTATACAGCACATTAAACAAAGTGCAAGACTGAAAAAAAAAGAAGAGAAAAGAAGGAAAGGAGAGAGTGAATGCAAGGTGATTCCTTTGCTTTCAAAAAAATTTAACTTTACTTACCAAACGGTCCAGCTATCTCTTCAAGAACACCACTGCCCTCTTGACCATCATCGTCACGCTCTACACTGATCACAGCTCAGTGCTGCAGGATACTCTAACATCTCTGTATGTTGCTGGCCAAGGTCTTTGAAGCAGTAAAAATCTCCCTTACAAAAAGGAGACAATTTTGAGAAAATGCCTAAATATTTTTTAGGAGAATAAGAGAATAATTTACTCTGTGTCTTTCCTTTTTTTTTTTTTTTTGGCGGCGGGGGGTGGGGGCAGGATTCTATCTCATGTTACTCCTGGATACTTAAGTTTAAATTTCACTTCCCTACCATTGAGTGGACATATAAATACCTACTGGTCAATGTAGAATAGAGAGCATTCCTCTGACTGTAATGGCAACAAAGATACTTATTTCTGCTCAAGATGAAGAAAGCATTCTTCAAACACTTGCTGAATATGTCTTTGATTCAACAGAGATAATTAGTTTCAGTTAGTTAAGCTGAGCAACTATTTGCTTCAAAGAAGATACTATATTTGCTTAATTGCATTTAAGTGCTAAGCAGTGTAAAGGGTAACGTTTCCTGAAAATGGGATCTTTCCTCTTAACTGGTTAGAGGATAGCTTATGAAACAAGAGTCAGGAGGAATTTACATCCAGTTTGAAAATAGTAGATATTTTCTGATTGTTGAAGTGAACCATATTATCCTCCAAACATTAAATATTCCATATCCACTTAATCAAATTCAATCTTTAATCATATGGACTCAATAAGAAAAGAAACCATGGTTAATTGCTCAATCCAAAGTGGATCTTGGTAAGCAAAATGACAATACCACAAAAATGTAATCACACAAAACTATTCTCCATGGACATATGGATGGAGTCATTGTATCACTCTAGAGTGTTTGGGTTTTAATTAAGACACAGATCCAGCAAATCATCTATAGTAAAAGTGGTACTGTTTCATTAGACCAGAATAAATTACCAAGTAATAAATAATTTTTTAAAAATAAAGTAAAATAAAATAAAACAAAGCCAATTATTTTTGCTTTAATTTTCAACTAAACAAATACATAAGCCAACAGTGGAAGCAACTGATGGCTAGAACATGATAGTAGCAATCCATCACCCCCTAAAAGCTGCTTCCCTTTGGTACAGGGAGCTTTATCTCTGACTCCAAATGAAGTGACGGCAAGATACCAAGTTTAAAATTCTCTAACTGTCAAGGGCTGTTTTACTAATTATCCAGATTCCAAGGCAATCATACAACCGTAATCATTCACCTCACGCCTGGAAACATAAGTCTTGTTCTTTTGATGAATATTTATAAGACAGTGTAAAGCAGTCTACTTTCTTTTCCCTTCAGGCAAGACAATTTGGAGTTCATCAATATGTATTACCAAGGACTTTTATAAAAGGCACTTCAAAGAAAATTCATCAGGCATTCCTTTTGTCTTGATTTCTGTTAGACTGATACTTCCTTTTGACAAGTATCAATAAATTATCCTCTGATGGCTAGAAACTTGATGTCTTATTCAGAAACTTCAGCAAAATCTGGGCTTTGAGTTTCAAGTGAAATTATTAAGACCCTGCATCTAATTTGAGGACAGATGGAAGATAGGCAAATTAAAAACAACAAAACAAATATGTATATATCACCCTACAGCACACAGGATGGAGTTTCACCACAGTTGAGCATTTTCTTGCTGTATACAACTTGCAACTTTTCTATTTGCCATGCAAACATATTTAGACATCCCTCACAAGTTTAAAAAAAAAAAAATCACAAGCCTCAGTTCCTGGATAAATGGAAGAACCACACCAAATTAAAGCCAAATTAATGTAGATATGGAAAATGGAGGATGACAAGCTGTCTCTCTCTGTAAGGCTGATAGTTTTCTCTTTTGAATATTATTGGTTAGACTCACATTTCTGTAAGAGGAGGGTGAATAAATGCAATTGTCTAAAATAAGAATGAAAAAATCACTGCTCTATTTAATGAGCTTTGAAAAATCACATAAAAATCCTTTTATTTGCATCCTTTCTAAAAAAAATTTATTATTCTGGCAAAAAGTATTTGGAATAGGAAACACAATTGATACCTATTTCTATAAATAAACACATAAAATAGCATGCTGACTAAAGACTCTATCTTATTTTATGGTTTACTCACTCTTTACACAGCTATTGTGCTAATTCTAAGAAACTGTTTTGTGATTACCTAGTACAATAGAAAATCAAATATAATATCTAACTTAAGCTCAATTTTAAAAAGGAGAAAAATGATGGCATTTGAGCTTGAATACATGCTTTGCAAACCAACTCTAATATTAAACAGCGATTCTATGGAAGTTCATATGCACTGCCAAAACATATGTCTCGTTTTTGAAAATACAATTCTCAATAAATAAGAATTTGAAATAGAGTTTATTTTGTAAAAATAAGGGAAAGCAAGAAGGAAAAGATAGCAAGCAGAATAGTTGTAGCATATGGTATATTCTCTGAGTCCCTAAGAACTGAGGTATGTTATTCAATGGCTTTATAAAAGTAATTGAATACAGAGTATTATTTGAAAATAGTTTATTTTTTATATTATTTGGTACGAATGATAATGATGGTGTAAGTCTGAGCTATATATTCTATTGTTGAATAAATCTGACTTGTAACATAGAATAAGTTTAAGGGGTACAATGTATTACTTTGATATATTTTTATATATTGTAATACGATTGCCTATATAGCAATATTTATCACATTACATAATTATAGTACAATATTATTGTCTGTATTCATTATATTGTGCATTAGATCTCTATGGATTATTCACTACTCATTACAAGTTTATGCCCTTAAACACCAGCACTCTTATCCCTGCCCCATTCCCTGGTAACCAGCGTTTCACTCTTTTTTTTTTTAACAGGTTTAACTTTTAAAAATTTCACATATAAGTGATATCATACAATACTTGTCTTTCTCTCTCTGACTTATCTCATTTAGCAAAATGTACTCAAGGTCCATGTTGTCACAAATGGAAGGATATTCTTTCTCATGGCTGAATAATATCCCATTATGTGCAGGTACCACATCTTTTTTACCCATTCAACTATTTTTTTTAAAGATTTTATTTATTTATTCGTCAGAGAGATAAGGGAGAGAAGGAACATGAGCAGGGGGAGCAGGAGAAGGAGAAGCAGGCTTCCCGCTGAGCAGGGAGCCAGATGTGGGGCTCGATCCCAGGACCCCACAATCATGACCCGAGCCGAAGGCAGACTCCCAAAGACTGAGCCACCCAGGCGCTCTTTTCCATTCAACTTCTGATGGGCACTTAGCCTGTTTCCATATCTTGGATATTGTGAATAATGCTGTAATAAATATGGGAGCGTAGATATCTTGTCAAAATCCTGTTTTCATTTCCTTTTAGTACATACCTAGAAGTGGAATTGCTGGATTGTATAGTAAACCCATTTTTAATTTTTTTGTTGATTTCTATTTTCATACTATTGTGGTCCAAGAAGATAGTTGGTATGATTTCAATCTTCTTAAATTTGCTAAGATTTGTTTTGGAGCCTATCATAAGATCTGTCCTAGAAAATGTTCCATATGTACTTGAGAAGAATGTATATTCTGCTGCTATTGGATGGGATGTTCTATATATGTCTATTAAGTTCATTTGTTCTACAGTGTAGTTCAATTCCAATATTTCCTCATTGATTTTCTGTCTGGATGACCTATCCATTGCTGATAGTGGATCATTGAAGTCGTTCCCTACAATTTCGTATCTCTGCTCTAGATTTTTTCTTTGTAATTACCATGAGATTTACATAAAACATCTTATAGATAAAATAGCACATTTTCCATTTGTAAGAATTTATCTTCATTTGCCTATAAAGTTTGCCTTCTTTTACTCTTCCCCTTTTATGTTTTTGATATCATAAATTATCTCTTTTTATGCTCTAATTTTATCACCAAGTTATTTTTAATGTTCCTTTCCTTTAACTTTAATACTATAGTTAAGGGTTTTATATACTATTCTAATAAATAGTTACAGTATTCTAATTCTGACTATTTATCACCTTACTCAGAGTTTTGTGTACTTCCATCATTTTGTTTCAGCTTGAAGAACTCCTTTCAACATTTCTTGTAAGGCAGGCCCAGCAGTGGTGAATTCCCTCAGCTTTTGTTTGTCTGGGAAAGCATTTATTTCTCCATATCTGAAGGGGGACTTGGGCAGATATAGGATTCTTGGTTGGCAGTTTTTACCTTTCACTATTTCAAATATGCCATTCCACTCTCTCCCAGCTTGCAGAGTTTCTGCTCAGAAATCTGCTGATCGCCTAATGGGGGTAATTTTGTAGATTATTGTCTTTTTTTTTTTTTTTCCTCTGACTGCCTTTACATTTTTTTCTTCATCATTACTTTGAAAAATTTAATATAATGTGTCTTAGAGAAGGTCTTTTTGTGTTGCGATAATAAAGTGTTCTCTTATCTTCATGGACTTGTATATCCAGTTTGCTCCCAGGTTTGGGAAGTTCTCAGATATTATTTCTTTAAATACACTCTTTGCTCCCTTCTCCCTTTCTTTTTCTTCCAGGATACATTTTATTCTTACATTAGCTTTTCTAATGGAAACAAATAGCCATCATAGAGTTTCTCCAGTTTTTTAAAATCTTAGTTCTCTCTCTTCCATATGACCTGCTTTATTTCCAACACCCCCTTCATCTCCTTAATTGAGTTCTTAAGCTCCAGAATTTCTGTTTGGCTCTTTTTTTTTTTTTAATTTCAATCTTTTTGATAAAGTACTCCTTCTATTCATTAATATTATTCCTGAGATCACTGTATTGCCTTTCTGAGTTTTCTTATAGCTCACTGAATTTTTTCATAACAGTTATTTGGAATTCTTCATCAGTTAGATTGCAATATTCCATGTCTTTGCGTTCAGTTGCTGAAAAATTGCATTTTCTTTTTGTGATATTGTATTACCATGCTTTTTCATGGTGTTTGATGAAAAGTGCCTCTGCCACCACAGTGGAAGTAGTAAACACTTTTTTATTTAGTCAAGGCTTTGTTTGGTTTGATTTTAACAGTTCAACAGTAGATAGTTAGGAATTTTCCTTTTGTTTTCCAGAGGGTTGCTCTATGGCACAAATTTTTGGTTTCTCTTACCTAAGTCCCTGCTAGGGTTGAGAGCTGGTGCATTCAGGGAAAAAAAAAAAAAAACTGGCAGGAGGGGGAAGGTATTTAAAACTAGGACATTCGGATATGCCCACAGCCTGGTAGGGGGATCTTCAAGTTGGGGTGGGGGGTTTCCAGAGGCCCGAGGACAGTATTCTTGCCTCCCAGGACAAAAAGCAGGAGACACATTCCTTCAGTTCTCTTTGCCTACTTCCTTTTCCTTTTCCTCCCCCAGTTCCTGTGGTTTCTCCTCAGAGAGAACAACAAACAAGATGGTCTTTCCATCTGCAACAGCTTGGCCAGTCAGACCCCCACTCACTACCTTCACCCTTCACGTCATCTAGCAGAAAATCATGCAGGCTTGTTACCTGACCCACCTGCCACCTTCTCTGTCGTCATTGCCTCTGCCTCCCACTCAACCACCACTTCCCTTACTCTGCTGCCTCCTTAGCAGTCCAATCCAGACATTTTCAGATGCACAGATAGGTGGATCTCTGGCGTGTCCTGGTACACTGTGCAGAAGTGCTTTTTCACCCCATAAGGGATGTTTGATTACTTGTAAATTAAGGGGAAAAGGAAAGAGGAACAACTCATGGCACTGTGATGCTGACATCATCTCTACTCTGCACCCTGAGCTGTATTTTCTAACTTCATAACCCAAATACACTCTGGTAAGTGCTGCTATGTTCTTGACATAATGGCTATTAATTTCTTCATGTAAAAAAATAATAATAATAAAAAGAGAGGATACAAGATCAATTACTTTTTACTATATTCCTTATATACCTCTGCATGCCTGTTTCAAAATAAAATCTGCCCCCCTGTTGTATTATTTATTATTATATAACAAATCACTCCAAAATGTAACAAACAATAAACATTTCTTTTCTCATTACTTCCATGGGTTAGAAAAACAGGAGCAGTTTGGCTGGATGGTTCTGGTTTAGGATATCTCATGAAATTTCAGTGAAGCTGTTGACTGGGATTGCAGTCATCGGAAGGCTTGAAGAAAGCCGGAAGATCTTTTTCCAAGCTCCCTCACAGGGATGTGGTCAGGTGGCCTCAATCCCTCATAGGCTACAGCCTGGGGACCTCAGTTTCCCACCTCATTGTCCTCTCAATTGGGTTGCTTAAGAGTTCTCATAACATGACACCTGACTTTTTCCAAAGTGAGTAAACCAAGAGAGAGATCTACTCTTAGAAGGTACCCACTGTCACTTTTACCATATTCTATTCACCAGAATAGAAGCAAATCACTAAATCCAATCCACTCATAAGGGGAGGAGGTTAAGCTCCACCTTTAAAAGACATTGTTATCAAAGATCTGTGGACATAGCTTAACTCCTCCACAAGCATGCTCATGACAGTGTTCATATGTCATGAAAATACATAATAATTCAAATTTCACCCACTAGGAAGATTTGAATTGATTCCCTCATATTAGTCATAATAGTATTTGAAAAACATAAAAGGTCAATTTAATATCACATGCACTTGATATGTAATGCTTCTGTTATATAAGATGCCTTATTCACTCATTTACTTATTCATTTTTTCATTTAAAAATATATGTACAAGGACAAGCATGGGAATTTTTCTGTGTTTTGTCAGTTTGGATAGAAAAATAAATGTTAAATGTCCTTTATCCCCCAGGAAAAGATAACAAGGACTCATGCAAATTTGGGGAGAGTGGGTGTCATGATATATTGTTTAAAAAGTTTTGGCTGGTGTCATGCATACAAAATACTGAAGGAAGACTAAAGATGGAAGACTAATTAAGAGGTAGTGAACTAATTTACATACCTGACAACAAGAATTAAAACTTATAGTGGTGGTCATGTATAAGATAAAAAGGAAATGGATTTAAGAAATATGATGAAGAAAGACAGTGAAATTGTCCCTCACTTAAGGAAGATTCATACTATTTTTCCTAATTGGTGCTTGAGAAGAAATTATATATCCATTTCACAGCTAAAGCACCCCTTCTTTTGCAAATAATGACAAGAAAGCAGTCTTAATTTCAAATCTATGTTTGAATATTCAGTTGACTCATAGCCTCTAATGGAAAATGCACAACCATACCAATGCTTATACAAGCAGAGGGAGTGTGAAACAATAAGAGAAAGTGAGAAATTAGAATGATTAGAATATTCCTATTCTTTGTTATCTTATATGGTTAAATAAAATGTAATTTTTGGGAAAACTTTTCTGGAGAGACAAATGGTACCCAAACCATTAGCCAGAGTTTTGTTGGAATTGTTATGGTAGTAGCTATATTGCTATATATTTTCCAACATATTCCTTCATGCATTTTGGAATAAATTGAATGATAAGTTGGAAAT
The DNA here is from genome assembly GCF_002201575.2 of Neomonachus schauinslandi. NCBI lineage: Eukaryota > Metazoa > Chordata > Mammalia > Carnivora > Phocidae > Neomonachus > Neomonachus schauinslandi. Next base: position 67,668,656 of record NC_058410.1, read on the forward strand.
ATATAGACAGAATATGAAGGAGAAGGGCTTTGGAGCTTGACACACAGATTCCTGTCTTGGCCCCATCACCACCTAGATTCGTGATCTTAGACATGTTTACTTAAAGTTTCTAAACCATGATTACTTTTATTTTTTTTAAGATTTTATTTATTTATTTGAGAGAGAGAGAGCACATGAACAGGGAAAGGGGCAGAGGGAGAGGGAAAAACTGACTCATTGCTGAGCAGGGAGCCCGACGAGGGGCTGGATCCCAGGACCCCGGGATCATGACCTGAGCCAAAGCAGATGCTTAACGGACCAAGCCACCCAGGTGCCCCTAAACCACAGTTTCTTTAAAGTCAAACATTGAAATTCACTTGAAGACTAAGGAGCATTAAATAAAATAATGTATGTAATAATAACGACAGTGCCTGACACTCAGTAAGCTCTAATAAAGCTTTAGGTTTATCACACAAATAATATTATTAGGAATAATTGGATAATATGGAACTGTGTTGAACTGGGGAAGGGAACTGTGAGAATGTTCTCTGAAGCTAAGACGTTAGTAGTCCTGGTTTGGTGGCAGCAAAACAATCTTCAAATTGTCTATGGGAGTCACATTCACTGAGATTGGAGCCATGTGACATGATAAAAGGGTATCCTAGTGTATTGGTGTCCTGGAGTCTACACAAAATTGCTAAGAGAAAAGACACTATCCCAGTCTTGACAGAGTGGTCCCATGTAGAAGAACCTTATTATTCAGCCTGGAACTATCATTTCAAACTGGCCCTCCTAAAAACAGCTGGGGGAATGGCCAGACACATAGATAATTTTGTCAGGGGAGCATAATTTTAGCCAGGGACCTTAACTCTTTGAGGCTCTTGAGCTTTAGAGAAAAGATCTCAGAAAGCTTTAATCTCAGTAAGAATTTTGGACAAAGTCTTGTAGATATTAGAATCCTCATTAGCTGGAGAGTCATATGGTCAGCAGTGGCCTGAAGCAGAATGACTGATACAATTGGCTGAATATGGGTGTCCTCGGAGTGAAACAGCTCAGTGATGGCATTACCTGCAAGAGACAGAGGATGAACCAAGAGGAGAGGAACACTGTTTTTTGAGACTGTGTTTCTGAAAGACAGTTAATATTATTAACAGAAATAGATGAGTTCAAATGAGAAGGTGCTAGGGAAACAGTTTAAAAATGATGAGTTTGGTTATTAAAACACTGACTTTTTGGATAAATGGTGGATAATCAACCCTCAAAGTAGTCCTGAGTTTATCAGAAACTATCTTAGAAATTGATTCTCAGACAGAAGGACTTTTACTAAGAAATATTTCTTCATATAGAATCTTTATTTTTTCATAAAATGCATCACACAGATCTCCTATTTAAATGATAATAGATCATATTGTAAGAATCTTTAAGAATTAGCATTCTTCCTTTCTTGTTTTATAGCCAGGGGAAGATTAGATGTTTTTACCTTTGGATTACATTAATATTACTTTTAATTTTTTAAATGTCTTGTTGGCAGCCGAATTGTCCTCAAGCACACAATGCATTAGGTCAGAGTGTTAAACAAAATTTTGAAAGGAGTTAGACAGTATTCCTTTGTCATGTCAAATAAGTTAAAATAATAGAATACATGTTTTTTACAGTGCCTAAAAAAATAAAACCAAAGAACCATTCACAGGATGGATAAAACTCATTATATATTTCTAATGAAAAGCATTTCCAATTACTTTTTTATCAGTTTTCATGTTAACAAATAATTCTATTGGCACTTCCTGATATGTTATATTTATAGAAAGTCAATATGCTATAATCACTGAATTATTATAGATTTCTAAGCATAAAATTATTCTATTTTTCATTCCTGATGAATATTAACTTATTATAATAAGACTCACTATTCCATTAATGTATTATTTTGAACATGATTATCACTGAATAGCTATTAAAGAATCATTCTCACTGGGCAAATCAGACTTCAGACTTACTCATTTAACAAGTTTTTCACAACTTTAAGCCATTCCCAGGATATTCAAATTGCTCCATTCAAATACAAATGTATAATTCATAATTTTATGGTGAATTTTTAAGTCAAAAAATTCACTATTTTATAAAATAACATTAAAATATTATTTTCAAAAATTTATATGAGAACAAATAAAAATTTAACATTAGCTATTAAGTCATTTGCCATTTAGATAAATTTAACTATTGTTGTTTTGTCATCCCAGATGGGAAGAAGAGGTCATCTATGGCCCTCCACAAAATATGGTAGCTCTGAACAACTTTTGGCACTGTACATGAAAAGAATAGCAGCTGCTGTATAAACATGTTAAGTCTTCTTTCTAACCAAAATAATGAGCATATCCATCACCTAGAAGTTTCCACAAGCCCCTTTGTAATCTCTCAACCCTGCCCTTTAATGTGTCCTATCTTACCCCAAGCAAACACCGATGTGCTTTCTGACATAATGGATTCATTTTCATTTTCTAAAATTCTATCTAAATGAGATCATACAGTATGCATTTTTTGTCTATCTTTAACTCAGTATGATAATGTGGTTGTATATGAGAGTTCCTTTATTTATATTGTTGAATATTCTTCTATATGGATACACCACAGTTTTTTTTTAACATTAACTTGTTTAAGGATATTTTTTCCAGTTTTGGATTATTACAAATATAGCTGCTATGAACATTTTTACAAAGTCTTTGTATGCATATATGTTTTCATTTCTCTTTGGTAAATACCTAGGAGTGGAATGTCTGAATCATATGATAAGTATATGTGTAATATTTTAAGAAACTCTACCAAACTGTTTTCCAAAGTTGTCCTGCCATTTCAAATATCAATCAAGAGTAAGAGTTCTTGTCCTCACCAACACTTCTTATGTTCAATGTTTCTAATTTTAGCCATTCTATTTTGTTGTAGTAGTTAATTTGGACTAATAAAACCAAAAGCATAGACTGCGTGCCTTAAACAACAAATATTTAATAAATAAATAAAATTTAAAAAAAAAAGGGATGCCTAGGTGCCTCAGTTGGTTAAGCGACTGCCTTCAGCTCAGGTCATGATCCCAGGGTCCTGGGATCAAGTCCTACAACGGGCGGACTCCTTGTTCAGTGGGGAACCTGCTTCTACCTCTGCCTGCTGTTCCCCCTGCTTGTACACATGCACTCTCTCTCTGTGACAAATAAATAAAATCTTTAAAAAAACACAAATATTCATTCATTTATTTATTTATTTAAGATTTATTTATTCTAGAGAGAGAGAGAGCATGCCTGCATGGGGGGAGGGGCCATTGGAGAGGGAGAAAGAATCTTAAGCAGACTCTGTGCTGAGTTTGGAGCCCAAATCCAGCTCAATATCATGACCTTGATATCACGACCTGAGAAGAAACCAAGGGGTGGTTAACTGACTGTGCCACTCAGGCACCCCATTAAACAATAAATATTTATTTCCTCATAATTTTGGAGGTTGGGAAGTATAATCCCAAGGTGTAGAACAGTTTGGTTCCTGGTGAATATTCTCTTCCTGATTTGCAGATGGCCACCAACTTGCTGTATCTTCATAGAGCCACCAGAGAGATGATCTTATCAGGTCACTAATCCACTCCCCCCTCATGACCTAATTACCTCCTAAATGTCCTTCTTCCAGATACTATCACATTGAGGATTAAGTTTTCAAACACATGAATTTGGGGGGTACACAAACACTCAGTCTATAGCAAGTGGTATCTCATTCTGGTTGTAATTAGTTACTTCCTTAATGGCTAATGATTTTTTTTAATTTCTGTAATAATTTATATAGAGTGAGTATTATTTCTTCCTTACATGTTTGGTAGAATACTCCAATAAAGCCGTATAGACCTAGAGTTGTCTTTGTGGGAAGGCTTCAAACCTTGGATTCAGTGTATTTAATAGATGAAAGGGCAATATAGCTTATCCGTTTCTTGTTGAGAAAGCTTTGTTAGTGTTGTCTTTCAAGGAATTTATCCACTTCATCCAAGTTATTTGAATTATTGCCAAAAAATTATTCATAATATTCCTTTATTATCCTCTTAAAAATCTGTTGATTCTGTCATAAAATCATCTCTCATGTTTCTTTGGTAATTTGTTTCTTCTTCCATCTTTATCTTAATCAGCCTGGATAGATGTTCCCAATTTTAATTACTTTCTCAAAAATCCAGCTTTTGGTTTTATTGATTATTATCTTTTTTTTCATTCTCTACTTCACTGATTTTCACAGATCTTTATTATTTCCTTTCATCTATATTGGATTTAATTGGCTCTTTTTTTGTCCCCTAGGCTCTTAAGGTATAAAAGGAAATACTAATTTGAGGAAATCTTCAGATGACCACTCATAAATAATTTTTCTCGTATGTAGAATTTTTAAAAACTTGATTAAGTGTTACCTCAAAGTTAGTATCTCTGACAATAGCTTACATTCTACTATCTTTCCTTGCTAGTAGATTGGTAAAGTGCAAAGGTATTTTTTAAATATTTAAGTAATCATTAAGGTGTAAAACTAGACTAATATATTTTTTAATAAATCTAAGTCATCCCACAAGGACACACAAATAAACAGAAATTTATCTCACCTTCTAATAAAGATGAACCCAATATGCCCTATCCAGTGAACTTCTGAAGAAATAAATTTTGTCAACTCTAACTCAGAAGAAGTGACAATCATAGGTCCCCGATTCTGTATCACAGATCATAACCACATAATCATTTCAAGCTGTGAAAAATTCAAGCAGTTGTAACAAAATGTCTTTCTTGGCCATTGTTTCATATTTATGGAATCACAAAACACTTAGTTTTCATGCCATGAGGATCCTCTTCATCTCGACACCTGAGACAGAATTTTTTCTAAATCCTAGAACGTGATAGTTATCCATGGAATTTTAAATGCCCTTAATCCATCATATTATTTCCCATCCACTAATCAATCAGATTTTTATAGTTATGTATCACTGAATAATAGATTACCTCAAAATTTAGTGGCTTAAAATAATAAACATGTATCATATCACACAGTTACTGCGGGTCAGGAATCCAGCAGTAGCTTAGCTAGGTGGCTCCAGTGTAGGGTCTCTGATGAAGTTGCAGTCAAAACATTGGCCAAGGGGCACCTGGGTGGCTCAGATGGTTAAGCGTCTGCCTTCGGCTCAGGTCATGATCTCAAGGTCCTGGGATCGAGTCCCGCATCGGGCTCCCTGCTCCTCGGGAGCCTGCTTCTCCCTCTGCCTCTCTCTCTCTCTCTCTCTCTCTGTCTGTCATGAAAAAAAAAAAAAAATCTTTAAAAAAAAAAAAAAAAAAAAAAAACATTGGCCAACACTGCAATCATTTGAAGATTTGGCTTTTAGGAAGGTGCTCTTGTGCATGCAGTGTTTTCTAAGTCCCACTCAGCTGCATAAAGAATGGGCCTTGGTCCTGGAACACCCAAGAGATAAAGAGCCCACACACCCTGTGCTGGGCTTATCACTTTGTGTGGGAAAATCTTCCTTGATTTCATGTTTAGTGAGTACTTTTTCATCTCTGCACAAAGTATGTGTATCTTATGGCACCTGGTTGACTCCAGTGTTTTATCCGTCCCCCTCAGAAAGAGGACAGGTCCTTCCATTGCAGCATGAAGTTGATCTTGCTCTATCTTTTCTCTATGTAAATAAGATGTTGTTCCATCCAGTACTTGACTGAGTTGTGTTTTCCTTCATGACTCCAATACCAAGATGCAGTGGGCAAAAGTGTTTAGGGCCCTCCCTGGGGATTGGTAACTAGCACATGGTATTCTGTCGATAGCTTGTCTTGCGGAATCCCATTCTATGTTGGCTCAATCTCATGCTTGGAAAGTTGGTGCTGATTTTGTAGAAGATCCAGTTAGTTTTCATGTCTATCTCTCCACAAGATTGCCTGAGTGTCCTTACAAGAAGACAGCTTCCTTCAGAACAGTGATCTAAGAGAAAAAAATAAAATAAAATAAGAGCAAAGCATCTTTATGGCCTAGCCTCAGAAGTCATATTCTCAGAACCTTTTGGACCTCAAGCTCTCTTCACTTATTATCCAAGATTTTGGTCCTCTTTCCTGTCAAACTCTTGAGAGATTTGTATGTAATTTATTTCATTTCCACAGTATTGTAGTGGCTAAACATATCCACTCTATTAAATATGGAAGGGGACCACACAAAGGAAGACTAAAGGAATCCCAGGAGTAAGAATCACTGGGTCCATCTTTGAGGTTGCTTACCACACAATTAATTCATTAATATGGTTGGACAAACTGAAAAAGCTATGCCAATTGTAATTTCAAAGTCAGTGTAAATAAGCTTTCCAAAAAAGTCCATCAGTCAGTTCCCTTATCTGCTCATACCTAATGACTTTTCTTCCACTTCAGTTATTCCTTGCCAGGGTCACATCCTTGATCTTATCATTATTAGAAATGTTCTATCTTTGAATGTTTAAATTTCATGTATTCCATTTTCTGAACTTCCTATTCTGGCAGCTTAATACTTCTTTATTTTCTACAAATGTATGTCATTCAAACATTCCTGATAATCTTTGTTTCCTTAGCTCACTTTTGCATTCTCCAAAGCAACTATGATAGTTTCAAATCTCTGGAGACCACCTCCTTCTTCTCACTCTCAGCAGATTATCTTGCTTACGCCTTAGCAAAGAAAATGGAGACCTATCATAAGGATGTTCTTAACACCCTTAAAAAACTTACAAACTTACAGATTGTGATACATTTTTTTCCTTCTGTTTTCCTCCTTGTTACAACAGGAGAGAACTTTTTCCCCTTTCCTGGGCCCTAGATCCATTTACCTTCTGCCTTTGAAGGTATTTTGCCCTATCAATCATTTTCTCTCTGTCACATATTATCAGCTCCTTCCTCCTATCTATTGTCTTTCTAGATAAATGTGATCAAGTATCTTTCATATTAAAAAAGTTGAGGAGAGAGTGGCTTGAATTCTAGTAAGGTGTTAGAAAAAAATTGAGCCATGCAGTAGAAATGGTAGAGTCATAGAAGGCCACTGGTCACGGAATTATGTGGACCTCAAACCCGCCTCATTTACCCCCAAGCTTCGTAGTCCTCTTTCTTTACTGGCAGGCCTCTTGAAAGACATGTACATACTCTCTACCTCCAGTTTTTCATATTCTATTCACTCTAACATTCTGCAATCTAGCTTATAGACCTTCATCACTACCCTGTAAATAAACGACCAACAAAAGAGCCAGTGGGAGAAAAAAAGTATGTGGAATTAGAAATGCCATCATTATTATGGTTCTTCAGAAAATCTCAACCCGTCCTGCTACTATACTATTTTCTTTTAAGAAAAATGGACATAAATTCAGACACATGTAGTTTTACTTACTTCTCTGTGCCCTAAAAACCTTCCAAGAGGAGGAAACCTTCCAAGAGCAAAGAAAGAAATCTTCCAACAAAAAGCCTGGGTAGGAAATGGGCATTCTTTTCTCCTTGGATGCCAATATCTGGGTGCAGATACACTCTGGGTTCTTCTGTAGTATAGGTATAAACAAATTAAAAGATTCAAACATAACATTAATTCCTCAGCAGAAGATATGCTTAAGAACAAAATACCACAAAACTGTTGGGAGGATGACAGAAAAAAAAATGTAAAAAAAAAAAAAAAAAACCCGTTGGTTGACAAGAGGGTCGGCATTTATTTCTCACATGTCAAAATTTGACTGTGAATGTACTGTGCTCCAGGTGCTATGTTCATTCTAGTAGGAGTTGGAAATTGGAGACATCTTGTAAGCAGTTATTCGTGGTTATGTCCTCTCACTGAAAAGCACTTCAGCGGAGAGACAAGAGCTCTTTTTCTTGCTCTTCAGGAAGGATCTGAATGCTCAAAAGCTTTAATATACCTACTGGTGCCAAACTAAATGATAGTGGCAAACTCCTTTACATCAAATTTGTATCTGTTTAAAAACCTTGGAAATACGTGAACGTACATTCCTGCCCATAGAATGTAAAAATTACATGCATAAAAAATTTGTCATCTGCCTTTCCAAGACATTGTTCAGGGAATGCAAATGTGTCTCCAAAGACTGAGAAGCAACCAGCTTGTGTTGTACCAAGAGTGGGGACACTGCCACTTTCCTTACATTCACCAGAAGTCTTAGATTTAATTTTTTAAATCTTCCATTGAGCTAAATGCCACATCTTCAAAGGTAGACTATTTGAAGAGTCAAAATGTTATGGTACAAATCTATGGAAACTGCATGAACAATTGCTAAAGCTATAATTTCCTAGGGGAGTTAATCAAGAAGGAATTGTGTCCTGAACAAAGCTGTACTAACAATAAAGTACATCCAGACTTTTCACAATCAGGTGATTTAATCATGGGAGAGTCTTTAATACTCTTCCCTTTTCCTTATTGAAAATCTATAACTAGATAGGTTTACAAACAACTTTTGATTACCCATTTAAAAGGGGACAAAGTTAGCATGGATAAATTGTATCCACAAATAAGTCCAGACTACAATATTCTCTGGGAGCCATCTCTCCAAACAAACATTTCTCTAAAAATTTCTCATGAAAATAAAGTGATTTGACCTTTAGAGTATCTTATATTTTTCTGCTAATGCTCTACTGAACAATGTTCAGAGAAGTGGGGGGGGGGGGAGCACAAAGATATGAGGAAACATAAAAAGAGAACAAGGAACATATATTGCCAAGAGAAGTAATAGGACCTTTATGTTAACTATATTACATTCTTTTAATTCGTCCCAGTTCAGTCATATTACTAACTCTGGTTTGGGCATCTTATCCAAGTATACCACTAACAATAATTCTGGCCAGTGATAAACCAGTAGAAATGACTTCAATGCCATTATTTTCTACAGATAACCAAATTTGTTGTCTTTCAAATAAATTCCTTACTCTCAACTAGTAGCTTGATTCATGCTTCCCTGGTAAAAACAGAAACAAGTGGAAGATACTTAAATCATCTCCTGATCAACAAATCTACCAATCTATCTTAATTTATGTCCATGCTTTGTTTTCCTTCCTCCACAAGTGGGTGAATAGTCCCAACAACCAAGCCAACAACTGAACCCACTCCTCTGCTTGTGGCTGATGTCTCCCTTCTGGTCCATGCCCGCACTCTGAAATAGCATCATCAAGTTAGTCTTCTCCAGAAGAGAACTTCCATTAGCATATCAGCATGTTCTACTATCTCTTGAATTTAAAAAAAAAAAAAACAGACATTTCTTTGACCTCAGAGCCTTTTTAAATTACATTTCCATTTTTGTGCTCTCACTTACAGAAAAAAATACTTAAAGAAAAAGATTTTTGTATCTGTTCTCTCCAATTCCTTAAGTCCCACTCGTTCATAATCTTCACCATCCAATACCTTACCTCCAGCAAGACACTGAAATTTTCTCACTGAATTTTTAAGCTTGAATGATGCTTTCTTAGTCTTCTTTTTTGAGCTCTTGGCAGCATTTAAAACGGAAGACGTGCCCTGCTGCTTGAATCACTGTCTTTGCTTGGCCACTGGGACAATACACCCTCAAAGTTTTCCTCCTACCACAAAGATGACTTTTTCTGTCTCCTTTTAGGGATGTTTCTTATCAGTCAAAATTCTAAATATGGACTCTGCAAATCTCAGTCGTGCATCTTTTTTCTTTTCTAATCGCATTATCTCATTCAGGTCCCCCTTTATTTCTAGCTCCAAATTCTCTCCTCACCGCTACACTTATATTATCACATTGTCTGCTCAACAGCTGCACTTGATGGTTTATAAAATAGAAAATTAACCTGGGTCAAAGCACAAATGCCCACCCCACTCTTTCAACTAGCTCTTGTCTCAGTGTTCCACACGTAGGCTAGCACCTGCAAGTCATCTTGACTCATTCCTTTCTCTTCACTCGATATAAGCCAGTCTTTTAACTCTGCCACCTTCAGAATAGATCCAGAATATGAACACTTCTTACTATTCTACCACAAACATCATGGGTCATCCCACCATCATCTTCATCTTGACTCCTGCAATAGATGGCTAATTGATCTCCATCCTTCTTCTTTCTCCCTCTGTAAACTTTCTTCCAGGTAAGGACCAGTAAATTCTTTTGGAAATATAAATCAAATCATGTTACTCTTCTGCTTAAAACCTTTCAGCAACCTCCCATCACACCTAGAGTAAAATCTACTGTCTAGCGCACCAGGGTGTCTCAGTGGGTTAAGCATCTGCCTTCTGCTCAGGTCATGATCCCAGGGTCCTGGGATTGAGTCCCGCATCAGGATCCCTGCTCTGCAGGGAATCTGCTTCTTCCTTTGCCCCTCCTCCCACTCATTCTCTCAATGTTCTCTCTCTCAAATAAATAAAATCTTAAAACAAAATTCCAGTCTAAATTCTATAGTTTGTAAGTTCCTGCTTCCTTTGATCTCCTATTTTTCTACGAGTAGCTCTAGCCATGCTCAAGCCATACGGGCCTTCTTGCCCTTTTTTACCCATTTCAAGTTCACCTCACTTGTTATACTTATTGCCCGAAAAAATCCACCCCCCCCAATTTTGAATATCTTCCTACTTTTTAAAGTTAAATCTCAGGTCAGTTATCACCTCCTTTGAGGGGTCTTCCCTTATCATGCTGTCTAAAAGAGTCCACTTCTACTCTAGGCATGCTTTTTAATAATTATTATTATATAAAATTATGTGATACGTAGATGACTACTCTCTTCTTCCTGACATTCTCACTCCCATTAAAATCCCACATACTTTTTGATTCTGCTTAAAATATACTTCTTTCTCGATCTCCAGTGCTACTTTTTAATCTTATTAATCAATCTTTTAATTTTAACATCATCAGGATTCTGTATTCAGCCCTTTTCTCTTTCTCTCAACAAGTCTACTCCTGTTATTCTCATTTATTACCTTTATTTAAATTACCATTAATCTCTACTTCTATCTATGTCTTTGTTCTCAGTTAAGATCTGTATGTAAAACTCCACATCCATCTATAAATTTTTTAATCATGTCAATTTGGACTCACACAAGCACCTTAAACTCAACATATTCCAAACAAGTCATAATCTTATCCTTTTCTCCCTTTTCTAAACTTAATCCTCATTCTATTTCTCCTACCTTCGTTTATGCCACTCTCAAGTTTCCATGTACCCAAACCACAAAACTTGGAGGCAGTCTTCATTTCTCTCTTTTCCACACCTGTCAAAGTCAATTAGTGGACAATTCCAAAACTTTCTACTGCTCCTTATTTCTATTTCTCCTACAGAAATTCATGTTCTTGTCATTTCTTGCCCAGACTATGATAAAGGCATATTATTTTATGTACATTTATTGATTGCCTACCCAGCAGCCATTCTTTCTTCCCTTCCGGTTTTTTGTTTATTTGTTTGTTTGTTTTAATACCATTCCTAATTTCCTGTGGGAAACCAAGTGTCCCCTATTAAGTAGCTACCACTCAATATGGTTGGGATCAATGTGCCTACCAGCTCTAGGCACTGGCTCTGATCAACCTAAACCAGTATGCATGATCTCATCCCTCGTGCTGCAGGGGTAACAAAGTTTTTAGTTTCACCAGTCTGATTACATGCCAAGAAAATGATCTCTACATTTGTCTATTAGAACTTAAAATGAGTGAAGGAAAACTTTAAATGACCAATATTTTAGTTTACCTATCATTTAGCAATCAATGTCTCTATCCATCCATCCATCCATCTATCTGCTTTTGTTACAAATACCTTCTTTTTTCCTGATAACTTTTATTTGTATTCCTGACTATAATTCTATATGTTTAAATTTGCACACATGTAATAGTTTCATGTACCATTTCTATGTCATTATATTTTCCATGTCTAATGTGCAGATGAAGACAATAAAATTGTGAGGAAAATGAATGAACTGAATGTTTATTCATGCATTTGTACTTCCCTCCAATAATCTACATTATAATTTTTAAAATTGTTTTTAATAGTTACATCATTTATGTATGCTTTCTTACAGTGCAACATATATCAGGCTGACAAGTTCTGTGAACCTGAGAATTAAGAGCACATTCAGATACTGTTTTTTTAAATAAGGGGCATTTTGCTGTGCAGGTGTTTTGGTAATTGTGAGACATTGGGAAAAGTCCCCCTTTCAGTGGTGCTTAGATTCACACTTCCCACGATGGTGTGGTGATCAGCCTGGCGCTCACACACTGAGCTATAATGTGAAACATGTGGGAATAGTGCTTGATGCAGCCTCCCTTCAAGGTGTTTTTCCATCATCATCACCATTACTTCCCTCCCCTGACAACTGTGCCCTCATTCTGTTCTCCACGGTCTATCTCAGAAGATAAGCACTCCTACCCTTTCAGTTTTCTTATTTGAAATATGTATCAAAAAGTGTATATTCCAAGACTGTATGTTCTATAACTATAGACACATAGAAAAGAGTATGTTCTGAAGAGTAGGAAATGTCTACATCTAATTTCGATATTAAAGAAATATATTTGCCTTTTGCTTGCATAATGGTTATTTACAGAAATTAAGGAGAATAGAAATTCGATTCCAAGGGCTCTACATAAAGACCTCTTTGACAACACACTTAAAAAATTTCAACCTCACAGTTACTTTCATTATTTAAAACATAAACTTAACCAATTTTTATATACCCAAAGTAGACTTTTTCTAAGTGTTTTTACTTGTTTCATTTCTTTCCTTTTTTGGTAATATGTCTGGAATCCTCTCTGCCAAGGGATGGGAATGGGCTGTGTGTTCAGAGACATGTTTGTTTGATTCTCAACTCTGTCACACTCACCCTTGCAAGCAACAGGGCAAATCATAGAATTTCTCTGGTCAATGATTTCTTCAAATAAAACACGACAATAATCATGTGTATTTTTTTCAAGTCTATTATGCAGAGAACAGTTAAAAAGGTATATAAAAATTCCTAAACCTGCACCTGACAATCAGTGGGTACTCCATAAATGTTAGCTTGCTTTTCCCATATTTCTTCTCCTTTGTACACATTTTGAGCCACTTAGAGACTTAAGTTCTTTTTTAAATGCTTGCAAATGTAGAGTATTATTTCTAGAAACTTAGCAAGTTCTTTGTCACACATCTTCTCTGTCTTCAAATCCTGTAGTAAGATTATAGTATATATTTCCATTTAAGAGCATCATGAGGTAAGAATAATAAATAGATAAAAGTAAAATTTCTGTTCAATCTCTCCTCCTGGATTTCCTATTGGATCCCTCTTGCACTAAATGTTGAATTTTTTTTTTAAATGTGATTGTTTTTTTCTGCCTTATGTCTTCCTTTCAGTCAGAAGTCTCAATATCTTCCCTGAGAAATACTACAAAGTGTCTAGATATTGTCTCTCTTTTTTTTTTTTTGCTTTTCGCTTGTCTTTTACAAATAACTTATAATATAATATAAAACATTCTTCTGCTTAAATCTAAATCGGAGATAATTTTACTAAAGGACTTAGAGATTTGGTTCTCCAACAGAGATATACTGACCATTGAGCCTATTGTATGTCCCTGCCTGTCAGGGACATAAATTTGCCGATCCACCCAAATGTATAGCCTCCAGTCCTACTGACCAGGAAGCCTGCCCAGAGAATCTGGGCAGCTGCAGAGCCCATCCTACAGCCACACTTAGACAGAGAGTCAGGTGAGCCGCACTATCAAAATGTTAAGTATAAGTATAGCCTCTGGCCCCTCATAACCAGGAGCCTGAACAGTGACCCTGGACAGCTTCAGAATCCAGCCTATGGTACTGCTCAGCTACAGAGCCCAGCCTACAGCCTTGCCAGATTGCTGATACAGCCTATGCTTAGCCTGGGGAAGTAGCACAGCCAGGGACCTTGCCCAGTGCAAAGCATTGCCTTTGGCCCCACCCAAGAGGGAGCTCAGCCAGCCACCACACCCAACCATAGAGTACAGTCTCTACCCTTCACTCAATTGAGGAATACAGCTGGTAGCCCCTCCCAACCAAAGATCCCAGCCAGAGACATTGCCCGACAGCAGAGCACAGCCTGCAGCCCCGCCCAATTTAGAGGCACAGTCTGCATCTCCCCCTCATCGCAGAGCACAGACTGAGATCTGTCCGACCAAGAAGCCCTGCCTGAGCCCCTGTATGAACACCAGCTAGTGGCACCATCTATCTGGTCAGGGAACCCAGCTAGCATCATATTCAACAGTGAAAGGCTGAAAGCTTTCCTCTAATATCAGAAACAAGACAAAGATGTTGTCTCTCACCACTTCTATTCAACATAGTACTACCTAGAGAGAATTAAGCAAGAAAAAGAAATAAAAGGCGTCTGAATCAGAAAGGAAGAAGTAAAACTGTCTCCGTTTGCAGATGACATGATTTTATGTATAGAAAATGATAAAGATTCAACCTAAAAGCCTATTAGTACTAATAAATGAATTCAATAAACTTGGCAATATTCAAAATCAACATACAAAAATCAGTTGTGTTTCTATGCACTAACAACAAATTATCTGAAAAAGAAATTAAGAAAACCATACCATTTACAATAGCTTCAAAAAGAATAAAATGTCTAGGAATAAATTTAACTGAAGAGGTAAGAGATTTGTACACTGAAAACGTTAAGACATTAATGAAAGGGATTGAAAAGACAAAATAAATGGATAGATATTCCATGTTCATGTATTGGAAGAATTAGTATTGTTAAAATGTCCATACTACTCAAAGCCATCTATAGATTCAATGCAACTTCTACTAAGATTCCAATGGCATTTTTTATAGAAATAGAGAAAAATTCTAAAATTTGATGAAACCAGAAAAGACCCTGAATACCAAAGGAATCCTAAAATCGTCAGAACAAAGCTAGAGGCACCACACTTCCTGATTTTAAACTATACTAAAAAGCTAGAGCAATCAAAACTGTGGTACTGGCTTAAAAACAGACACTAAGACCACTGGAAGAGAATCAAGAGCCCAGAAATAAACTCATGCATATATGGTCAACTAATATTAGACATGGGAGCCAAGAATACTCAATGAAGAAAAGACAGTCTCTTCAATAAATGGTGTTGAGAAACCTGGGTATTTACATGCAAAACAAGGAAACAGACAATGATTTGATCGTTATGACACCAAAATGACAAGCAACAAAAACAAAAATAAATAAATGACACTACATCAAACTAAAAAGCTTCTGCACAGTGAAAGAAATGATCAGGAGAATTAAAATGCACCCTATAAAATGGGAGAAAATACTTGCAAACCACATATATGATAAGGGGTTAATATCCCAAAATATAAGGAACCCATACAACTCAATAGCAAATAAATAAACAATCCAAATAAAAATGGGCAAGGGACCTGAATAAACATTTTTCTAAGGATGATAATCAAATGGACAACAGGTACGTGCAAAGATGCTCAACATCACCAATCAGCAGGGAAATGCAAATCAGAACCACAATGAGATGAGGTAACCTCAAACCTGTTAGAGAAGTATTATTAAAAATAAAAGAGATCACAAGTGTTGGTGAGATGTAGAGAAGAGGGAACCCTTGTACACACTTGGTGAGAATGTAAATTGTTGCAGCCACTATGAAAAACAGTATGGAGGTTCCTCAAAAAATTAAAAACAGAACCGTCATATGAATCAACAAACTCTACTTCTGGGCATATATGTGAAAGAAATGAAATTGGTATCTGGAGGCAATATCTACACTCTCATGTTCATTGCAGCATTATCTACAATACTCAAGACATAGAAGCAATACACACACACACACACACAATGGAATTTTATTCAACCATAAAAAAAGAAGGAAATCCTATTTGCAACAACATGAATGAAACTTGAGGGCATTATGCTAAGTAAAATAAGTTAAACAGAGAAAGGGAAACACTGAATGGTCTCACATTTATGTGGAACCAACCCTCCCACCCCCAGGGGCGGGGGGAATCCTAAGCTCATAGAAACTGAGTAAATTAGTGGTTGCCAGGGGAGGACTGGGGAGAATGGATGGAGATAAAGGATACAAACTTACAGATGTAAGCTGAGTAAGTCCTGGGAATGTAATGTACAGCATGGTGACTATAGTTAACAATACTGTATCGTATATTTGCAAATTACTAAGAGTAAATCCTAAAAGTTCTCATCATACACAAAGAATATTGTAACTATGTGAAGTGATGGATGTGTTAATTAACCTCATTGCAGCATTTCACAAAACCCACACATATCAAATCATTATTTTGTACACCTTAAACTTACACATGTTGTATATCATTTATGTCTCAGGAGAGCTGGACAAACATAAGAGAGTAATAGAATAAAACTACCCCCTTCTGTTTGTAAATTGTTTGGCAATTATTATCTGAGGCCATTATTTAAAGTAAGGTTCCCCATGACTAGGAGGGGATGAGCCTGAGAACAAATGTCAAGAGGTTGAGGATGGCAGGATGGAAAGATAGGGAAAACGTGTGTCCTCATTGATACCGTTCAACCGTCGAATTAACTAACCTTAAAACCTCACTTGAGGACTATTTTGTAAGAGAAAGTGATAAGAGAAAATATATATATTACTGATACAAATGCTAAAAATTATGCAGATATGTATGGATGGCTAAAAAGACATTGTACAGGATTGACAATGAGCTCTGGGGACTTTTGAATTACCTATCAGCAAATGGTGAAGGCTTAGGTAGTAGCCAATTACTGAGTGAAATCCCAGGCTATTAATTATATGCCAGAGAGGACATCCACTTACTGATTGATTATATTCTGGACTGGAAACTGTTCTCACCATTTTCCTTTTGGGACTCTGCCACCATACTATTATTACTGCACCTGCATCTTTGTTGTCCCTTGCACAAATATTCCATGATACCATCATCATTTTTAATCATTCTGTGATTATGGGAACATGCTGGATAATTTCCAAGGCCAGAGAGGAATGCGTTGTTTCCATTAGCCTTGTCTTGCTTAGTGTTTAAAGGCAAGATAGTTAACTCTGGACTATTCTACAGGATCCCTATCAAGCACTATTTACAAGAACTGCAAAATTCATTTATTATGTACAGAATAAACCATTAACAAACAACTGGTCAATATGAGATTACTGAGTGAGGAAATTAAAATGCATATGGTAATAAGTCAAGACCTCCTTCAATTTATATTTACTGGCAGAATATGGGGGACTGGGGGGGGTAAAACATAGTGATAGTAATGGCTCTTCTTGTAACAATTTCTCTGCAACTGACAGTTATACAGAAAATAGAGGTAGCAGAGTATTTTTCATTAGAAGTCGATAGACCGCAAGGCTGTCAAACGTTAACTAGCTTACCTTCTGCTCTTTGCAAAAAGGTTAATGGATACAGCACATTTTCCAGTGTGACTCTGAAAAACAAAGAATTACAAATAGTATATGGTTGTATTTGTTTGTCTTCTTTTTTAGCCTATCCTACATAAAATCAAGAGGTCGAATGTCACATCAAAGCTTTGGGCTATTGGGACGCCTGGGTGGCTCAGTTGGTTAAGCGGCTGCCTTCAGCTCAGGTCATGATCCTGGAGTCCCAGGATCGAGTCCCGCATCGGGCTCCCTGCTCGGCAGGGGGTCTGCTTCTCCCTCTGACCCTCCCCCCTCTCATGTGTGCGCTCTCTCTCTCTCTCAAATAAATAAATAAATAAAATCTTTAAAAAAAAAAAAGCTTTGGGCTATCAAAAAATTTTTAGTGATCACATGTGGGGGGTGAGGTAGGGTGATGTAGAACTAGTTTGTTCACAAACATTGAACTGGTTTGTCTAGTTTGTTCACAAATATTTTATAACTACGTATTATAAAGTTGTATCATTTATACCAAAATATTATGACTGACCTTGTGTCATGCTGATGAGCAGCTTCTAGTCACAGCTGGTAAAAAAGAGAGCATTATCAACTCTATCCCCCTCTTCTGCCCAGAAAGTGAACGTTGAACTGTGTTTTAGACTGACCAGCCCCTTGATTTTCCTCATAGTTTGACTACATACATATGTATTCCTAAACATGATTAGGTTTAGTCTTGTGTATTTGGGGATATTTTATTCATGGAATCATACAGTATATACTCTTGTGTGCCTTGCTTTATTTACTCAGCATTCTGCTTTGGAGAATTATTCTGATGGATGTTTCATTCAGTTATTCTGTCTCTAGGAACTTGTCACTAGACACATTGCTGCTTTAGATATTCTTGTGCATGTTTCCCAGTGCACTGGGGAGTTTCACTGGGGTGAATATGTAGGAAAGAAACTATTGGATTGCAGTAGTTGTGTGAATTCCTATTTGCAACAACAAGGAATAAAAGCTTTGGAGCTGGTATTTCGAATCTTTTAAAATTTAAAATGATCCGTACTATAATTTTTATTAGCTTTAAATGATAGCTACTGAATTGAGCACATTTTTCACAAGTTTAAATTCCATCTTTGTTTCCTTGATTGGGCTGTTTTTACTGAAACTTATTTTGTATTTTCATTATTTGGGGGTCGTTCTTTACTTATTTTGGACGGTAACACATTGTTGGTTAACTGTGGGAAATGACCACTGTATGGCCATGGTTTATGCTTTCACTATCTTTATGGTGCATATTGATAAATAGATATTCTTAATTTCAGTGCACTCAGATGTAGTAGCTTTTTCCTTTATGCTTTATGCATTTTTGTATTTTTAATGGAATGATTTCCTATCTTAGTTTTATAAAGATTTGTCCTATATTTTATTCTTAGGTTATTTTAGATTTCGTCTTGCACAATTGATTGTTTGCATATGTTTATGGATAAACAATTCCCTTCTACCATTTCCTAAATAATATGTATTTTCCTCATTAAACTCTAATGCCACATTTGTTATAGATCAAATTTCTATATTTATATGTGTCTGAGTTTCCTCTTTTGTTCTATTGGTCTATGCTTCTATCTCTGTTTCAATAGTATTCTGATTTAAATATTGTTACTTTACAATGTGTCACCTGATAGAAAAATATGTCCAAACCATTTTCTTCTTCAGAAGAGTTTTAAATATTCTTTTTTTTCTTTTAAGAAACACGGGGTCGGGGGGAGGGGTTGGGCAGTGCAGAAGGAGAGGGAGAATGCTAAGCAGTCTCCAGGCCCAGCACGGAGCCCAACACAAGGATCTGTCTCATGACTCTGAGATCTGAGTTTTTATTGGCATTTTTGAAAAAGATGATAAGAATATTTTATTAATTCTCATAATTTTAGACTGTAGGCCAGGGGTTCACAATTTTTTTCTTTTTTCTGTAAAGGGCCATGTAGTAAACGTTTTAGACTCTGAGGGCCATATGGTCTCTAACAATTATTCAACTGTGCCACTGTAGCATGGAAGCAGCCATAGACAATATGTAAATGAATAAGCACAGCATGGCTGTATCCCAATAAAACTTTATTTACAAAAACAGGTGGCAAGCCAGTTTTGGCCTGTGGGCCATTGTTGCTGATCTCTGTTTTAGGTTATCATATCAACTACCATAACAGTTTTCTTTTTAAAAAAAATTGATTTCTTTTGTTCATTTTTATGTTCTAATTGTTCTGGCTAGGAAGCCCAGAATAATCTTTAATAGAAGTGTTGAAAGTGGGCCTCAAGTGTTGTTCCTGATTTTAAAGAGGTGTTTCTAATAGTTCACTGATGTGTGTTATTTGCTGTAGGTCTGCATAAATTCATTAGATTATGGAAGTTTTCCTCTATTCCTAGTCTATGAGCAATTTTATCATGATACAGTTTTTGTCAATTCTTTAGATCGATTTTTCACTTTACCCAACATGTCTAACATCTTAATATTTGGCTTGTTTTCATCCAGGTCACACAAAGAGTATGAATATTGGCTTCAAACCCTCATGAGGGCCAGCTTATGGAATGAATTATCAGGGGAAATTTTTCTTTCATCCAGTATCAATGTTTAGTTCTTTCTCAAGATTGTTTTGGCTTTTCAAGGTCTTTTGTGGTTCTACATGAAATTTAGGATTATTTTATTCTATTTTGTAAAAAATGCTATTGGGATTTTGGTAATGATTACATTGAATCTGTAAATCGCTTTGGGTAGTATGAATATTTTAACAATATTAATTCTTCCAATCCGTGAATACAGGATGTCTTTCCATTTGTTTCTTCTGTAATTTCTTTAATGAATGCTTTATAGTTTTCAGTGTATGGGTCTTTCACTTTCTTGGTTAAATTATTCCTAAGTATTTTGTTCTTTTTGATGCTAATATATTCCTTTCTTTTAAGGTTTTTTTTTTCCTAAGATTTTATTTATTTATTTGAGAGAGAGAAAGAGAGTGAGAGAGAGACAGTACAAGAGCAGAGTGAGGGGCAGAGGGAGAAGCAAACTCCCCCTGAGCAGGGAGCCCGATGACCTGAGCTGAAGGCAGACGCTCAACCAATGGAGCCACCCAGGCGCCCTGATCCTGATGCTAATATATTCTTAATTTCATTCTCAGATACTTTGTTTTTTGTACATAGAGACACAACTAATGGGGCGCCTGGGTGGCTCAGTCATTAAGCATCTGCCTTCGGCTCAGGTCATGATCCCAGGGTCCTGGGATCAAGCCCCGCATCGGGCTCCCTGCTCAGCGGGAAGCCTGCTTCTCCCTCCCCCACTCCCCCTGCTTGTGTTCCCTCTCTCGCTGTCTCTCTCGCTGTCAAATAAATAAATAAAATCTTAAAAAAAAAAAAGAAACACAACTGATTTTGCATGATGATTTTGTATCCTGTAACTTTGTTAAATTTGCTCCTTAGTTCTAACAATTTTTTGTGGAGTCTTTAGAATTCTCTCTATATAAGATCATGTCATCTGTAAACAGTGATAACTTTACTTCCTCCTTTCTGATTTGTATGTCTGTTATTTCTTTTTCTTACCTAGTTGCTCTGGTTAGGACTTCCAGTATTATGTTAAATATAAATGGTGAGAATGGGCATCCTTGTCTTGTTCCTGATTTTAGAGAAAGAACTTTCAGTTTTTTACCATTGAGTGTCATGTTAGCTATGGACTTTTCATATATGGTCTTTATTAGATTAAGGCAAGTTCCTTCTATATCAGTTTGTTGAAAATTTTTACATGAAAAGGTACCAAATTTTACCTTGGTTGGGAGGATGGTTTTATAGGTGTATGTGTATGTCTAAAGTCATCAAATTGTATACATTATGTTTAGTGCTTTGTAGATCAATTATACCTCAGTAAAGCTTTTTTTTTTAAGCTAACTAGATTCTACACAATCATTTCTGTCAATTTCTTAAATGTTTTAGATGATCAGTCATCATAAACACTCTGAGGACAGGCCCTATGTCTGTATTTGCTGACCAGTGAATCTTTGGTGCCATATAGCACCTTCTCAAGAAAGATTTTCTAGGGCGCCTGGGTGGCTCAGTTGGTTGAGCGACTGCCTTCGGCTCAGGTCATGATCCCGGGGTCCTGGGATCGAGTCCCGCATCGGGCTACCTGCACTGTGGGGAGCCTGCTTCTCCCTCTCCCACTCCCCCTGCTTGTGTTCCCTCTCTCGCTGTGTCTCTCTCTGTCAAATAAATAAATAAAATCTTTAAAAAAAAAAAAAAAGATTTTCTGAATGAATTTTGGGTGATATATATGAATAAATACTCAATGCATTTATCTTCTTCAAATACCACTTATCCCATCTCTTTCTATGCTATATCCAGTTCATTTTCATCTTTTCAATTCTGCAGTTAGCCTATTTACTTATGTATGTATTAATCTGAAAGAATGGCATACACAACTTTTTATTCTATCATTATTGAAAAAATGTAAATTCATAGAAATCTTTTTCAATTATCTTTATTTCCCTTACCAGCTTTATTGATCCTGAAATTACCTTAACTGTATAAGTTTTCTTTAGCTATTGCATTTCCTCTTGGTTATCTGGCTTCATTTATATTTTAAGGAGTGCTCCATATACATTACATCTTGTTGGGTTCCTAGAAAATATCATTTTCTTCCTACCTTTCACATCAGTTTTAATACATTGATACAACAAGTTATACTGAAATGTCAAAATTCTGTAACCAGTTTTATGATTTATTACTAACATCTTAGATGACATTGAGGAAAAAAATCTCCCTTTATTCCATCAAGATCTCCAACTATACATATCTATCAAATATTAATATTTGGGTTTGAAAGACTTTGATTAAGCATGAGTATGAAAGGATATTAAATGATCTGATTCATTAATGTTGTTTTAAGTATATGACTCTTTCTGCAGCAGCTTCAGTAAAATTAGTACCTTGCTACCCAGAAAACACAAACTTACTCCATATGGAGTGTGTCGAACTAGAGAGAATTCCAAATTTTGTATTATATTCAACTTTACACAATGTCTAAAAGTTCAATGTAGAAACATGTTTAAAACCTTGCCCTGATCTTTTTCAGTAAAAATGCATTTGTATGCAAATTATACTGTACAGTGTACACCTGAAAGTGTATTGCTTTGCATTTTTCCTAAGCCCCAGAAAAATAGTTAAAGGACGTCTGAAGGATGTTTGATTTGAAAATGCTTTTGAATAAGAATGTAAAATAAATTTAAAAACAATTTCTTTATGCCTGCCACAAGATTGGTATGTGGTATAAAACTGGCTCAATATTCAAAAGGCATTGTTTTCACTGACCTTATTAGTGTATATGATGGCCCATGGCATAATTGGTTCTACCTGCACAAAGCAATGTGGAATGTGTATATAGTTACCAACATTTTGCATGAAGTAGCATTTTCTTACCAGGTCAGCAGTGGAAAGATCAGAGGTGAGAGTGAACAGAGAAGACTGCAAGGATCACTCACTTGAGAAACTGAAATACATGACATAAATCTTTTCTCTGCCATCCACAGGGGATATAATTTGGGATAAGCTTTTAATTGCCTCTAGAACTTGATTTCCTTACTCATAGATGTCTCAAAAATATTTTAAAGTAATAAAAGTATGTTAAATAGTATAATCTAATTTTTTAAGACCATCTCTCCAATCAAATATGCATTTAAATTAAATTCCGGGACAAGTCCTCTGTCTCTAGACTAAATCTGATAAAGATGTGTCTAAATTTACTTGCATTTTTCATTCTAATCTCTAAGGATTAGAGGAAGAGAGAAGTGCTGAAATACTTCACATTCTCCTTGTTTCCTTGAATAAAATGTAGCATACCAGGAAAACGGTGAAGGCCAAACCACGTGTGGAGCACCTACTAATCTATATCTGGATTATGTTAGTACTGATATTGTGTTTAAAAATCAATATTTAACATATATTCCAGTTAAATTTTTTTCTGTGGGTTTTAAATGATTTTTACATAATTGGACAAAGAAATGTGTAGTCATGGATACCGCTCTATATTGATTTTGACATCTGCCATCTGTCAAATTGTATTTATGATGAAAACAAATGAATAAAAAAAGAAAAGAAAAATTTTATTAATATAGTTTTTCTCTCAACTGTGAACTGAAGAAAATAAGCATTTTTAATGATTGACTTTATTTTGGAGATACTCACTGAAAACATAAAACAATCAAGTATAACTGTGGCTTTTAGTGTCCACAGGTTTTTGTGATATTTAGAAAAATCTCACATGAAGTTCATAGTGATTTTTGTATTTAACAAAATACTTTAAGCCATAAATGAAAATTTTATTAATAGCCTGAAAGACACCATTTTAGATAGTGGCCATAATTTTTCATCTCTGGCCCCTTATGCACTCATATATTTGTTTTGCAAAGCCAACTCCAGTACATTGTGGTAAGCAAAACACCAGGAAAATATATCCAAAGAAAGAATGGCCACAATATACAATAGGTATTTTTTTTTAAGATTTATTTATTTGTTTGAGGGAGAGAGAGAGTGCCTGCGAGCCGGGGGTGGTGGGGGGTGCAGCTCAGAGGGAGAGGGAGAGAGAGAATCTCAAGCAGACTCCTCCATGAGCACACAGAGCCCGACACAGGACTCAATCTCAGGACCCTGCGATCATGACCTCAGCTAAAACCAAGGTATGCTCAACAAACTGAGCCATCCAGGGCCCCAGGTTGTTTTTTTTTTAATTGAAAGCATATATTTCATCTCCAATTCATGCTTGTTCATATTGCATACTGTTTTAAAGCTTCTCCCTCAGAATTCTGCTGTGAAGGCAGTCCATGTAGTAACTACTTGGGATTATATATCACATTTTCTGGACACAATAAGTAGCATCATTACAGTCAAGTTAGAAACTGATTTGGGGTGTTTCCCAGTAAATAATATAGTCCTTAATTCAAGGACTCAAAATTCTCAAACTTATTATGAATGTGATTCCTTTAAGAATAGCTGATGTTATACGAGTGGCAAGAGAGGAAAAAAAATCCAATTTTCTTTTCAAGCTTAATTTAAGTGGAAAAAGAAAAGTGAGGTAGAAAATTTTTTTACTTAAAGAATATAAATTTGATCTCCACTAGGTATCTGCCATTATTACGATTTAAAATGTATGAAGTACAATGAGATAATGTGCAGTCGATATATGTAATTTATTTTTAGAGCACCTAACAAAGAAAAATATAAAATAAGAAATGTAAAACATTACATAACATCCACACCCATACACACCACGTTTGATTTTAATACCCACCCCACCCCCTCACCCCTTTGTTCCCTTTACATATCCTACAGTAATAGTTAATTTAATTTATTTGCCTTTCCAATTAAAATGTATGTTTCTTTTTCTATTCAACTTGGTATTCCTAGCTCTTAGGTCCATACTTCAAATAAGCCAGATGCCTGATAAGATTTTCTCATATGGAATAAATGAGCGGGAGTAGGGAGGGGAAAGGAAGATGGAGAAGAAAATATAAAATACGTAAACCATTGTAGAAGCCTCTCTCCAGGAAGATAGACATAAGATGCACTCCAATCTGATGTTCTTTGTAAATTTAACATCTCCACACATACATCTGTCAAATAGTGTAAAAACAAACAAAAAATAGTTTATTCAGTTTATTTATATTTATTTAACAAAGCTTTGTTATTGGGTTTAAAAAAATGAATGCTTAATATTTATCAAATATCTTCTTTTCCAGGCTATTCTACTTTCTAGATGCAGAAACCTCAAGCAAATGATATAATCTCCATGACTCAGAGTCCCTAAAGGCAGAATCCCTGAAGATAACAATATCAGTCTTCCCTATTTTAAAAAGTCATAAAAAACAAATGAGTTAATATGAAGTATGGTGATGGTCATGTTCTATTAAAAATCTTTGACATGTTATTGCCTATCCATCTGACTATTTATATTCTTTTTTTTTTAAGATTTTATTTATTTATTTGACAGAGAGAGACACAGCAAGAGAGGGAACACAAGCAGGGGGAGCGGGAGAGGGAGAAGCAGGCTTCCCGCTGAGCAGGGAAGGTGGGTGTCAGGACCCTGGGATCATGACCTGAGCCGAAGGCAGACGCTTAACGACTGAGCCACCCAGGCGTCCCTGACTATTTATATTCTTAAGATTTCATTTATGTATCTAATGTCAGATAATATACTTTTGATTGTGAGATAGTATTTGACAAACCTTATTAAGCAATTTCTTCTTCACTAAATTATTTCATTTTAAATTCACAAAACAGGTTAATTTAGTGATTTATTATGGTGCTAAATCTACTACAAGTGTTTCATAAGATGTAGTTACAGAACAGAGAGCAAACATTTAGCTTGCTAATAAAACCGTACCTGAGAGGATTTGAAAAACTCCTCTGACATCAGATGAAATAATTTCAAATCACAGAATATTTTATTCAATTCAACAGAGAACTCAAAGGCTCCAAAAGAGATGGCAAGAGATAAAATGAGGTGAAAATGTAGTCATGAAAGGCAAGCTAACGGATAGTTCATTTATCAAAAGCACCCCTGTGCAATTGATGCAATAAACGCACCCACGCGCATACACACACATGCACACAGACCCGTATACACGCACATGCGTACGCATATGAGCCTCACTGTTTAGTAAACAGGCTTGTCAAAGATCTTATTTTTACTTTGAATCACTCATTGCATGTGTATACACGCATATAGACAGAGTAAAGAAAGTGTATGTGTTTCTCATATTGTCAGCATCAGGCTGCTTTTACTTAATAATTTACTTATTAATACACGAAAACACAATAAAACGTTGCTAAGTCATACTCCATAAACCACCTGTAAAGAGAAGAGAAGAACTCAGCCCAGCCTCTAGAGTCTGAGGCCTCTTAAAATAAGTTGTGAATTGCCCTTTTTAATCAGGACACCAGGGAAGAGAATGATTTCTTTTGAGTGCAGTCACTTCAGAATTCCTGGTGTCAAGTAGAAGCCCACAGGCTTCAGGAGCCAGGTTCTCCCCCCCTTGAAGAAGTCTCAATGCATGCACATTAGATGCTTACATGCTCTTGAATGCAGCCTATTATGAGAACCACAAAGAAGAGATCAGTGAAAAGAATTTCTTACAGAAATAGGCATTACCCCAGGAGCCAGTTTTAGGCTAGGAGTAATAGAAAGATAAAATAGAAAGGTTGTGACCTTCATTCTTCATCTCCCTACAACTTGATGGCTTATTCTTGATATAAATCCTTCTGGCTAAAATATAGACTTGAATAAACATTAAAAACACCAGACTTTGGTGAGGTGTGGGGAGGTGGAGGGGGTTCCTGTGGAGCAAAACTCTGATTACACAGTGGGTGTCAGCTCTAGCTTCAGAACAAAATTTATTTTGTATGATTTACTCTGGGAGTCTTCTCTCTATATCAATTCTCACTATGAGCTCATCAATTAATTCAAAACATTTTGGAATCGAGAAGGAAAGTACGTTTAAATTGGATCCAGAAAGTTTGCTAATTATTTCTGTCTGTATGTTTTCACCTCCATGCATTTTTATCTAGCTTTCATAGGGAAATTCTGAAGTAACTAACTAAACGCACCCAACAAAATCAACATTCTAATCTCAGGAACATCCCAGTTATTACATAAAAATAATTTATGTAATTCCCACTTCTTGACTGATTATCTTACTTGACTTTGCATTTAACTATTTCTTTAGCTATTGATTACCCTGCTATATGCATACAACTTGATTCATTTTCGTGCCAACCTACCCCTAACTCAATTCCCAGTGACTTCAGCTCAGTCAAATTGATGGCAAATCACAGGAAAAAAAAAAAAATGAGAACTATGACCTCTCCAA
The DNA here is from genome assembly GCF_002201575.2 of Neomonachus schauinslandi. Lineage (NCBI taxonomy): Eukaryota > Metazoa > Chordata > Mammalia > Carnivora > Phocidae > Neomonachus > Neomonachus schauinslandi. The sequence goes on from NC_058410.1 coordinate 67,695,818, forward strand.
TTTTAGCCCAATTTATGAAATGGCGAATTTACTGCATGATAGACCCTATGCATAACAGATTAAACCATAATAGTCCTTCAAAAAGCTAGAATCTACAGGACTCTTAAGAATACACCAAAAAAGTTAGTTTTCCCTAAATGAAGATACTTATGAGTCCTGAATCATTTAATTTTTTTAAGGATTTTATTTATTTAGAGAGAGAGCACATGCAAAGGGGAGGAGAGGGAGAGAGAGAATCTCAAGCAAACTCTGCACTGAGCACAGAGCCGGAGGCGGGGCTTGATGATCCCATGACCCTGAGATCATGACCTGAGCCAAAATCAAGAGTTGGACACTTAACTGAATGAGCCACCGGGTACCCCCAAATCATTCGTTTTAACTAGAATATGTATAGTAGTTGTTTTCAAAGAGCTAACCATAAACTATACATATTTCAAAATTGCTTTTTTACCTAAGGTTTCCAAATCTATACCTTCTTAGGTTTTCCCCAGATAATTAAAATAACTACCCTCCTAATGCCTTACTATGCTTCAGACATTGTTTCATGTACTTCTAAAAAGGAATAATCTAGGAACCATTTTGCTAATTTTCCTACGCCCCTTGTGAGAAGGGCAATCCTAGGATATCATGAAAGTTGATATTGTCCCATCACCCCTCTAACAACTGATGAAATTAGAGGCCCTGGAGAGAAGAAACCTGATCAGTTCAGGCTACACAACCTGCAAGGGAGAGCCAGATGACTCAGGCATCTCAGTTTCTTTCCTATTCGGGAAGGCAATCTGCTGTTGAAGAGGACATCCTCTGTGGAGGTCACCAAGGAAGTCATGGGTGCTGATGTTTATGTGACTAGCAGGAAAGGATCTGGGGCTTGGAGAGAATGTATAAAATGGGGAAACTAAAAAAAAAAAATTAAATAAATAAATAAATAAATAAATAAATAAATAAATAAAATGGGGAAACTGAAAGAACTATGGAAGCTAAAAGGCGAGAAGCAGCTGGGTATAATACTAAGGGGGAAAGACATTAGAATGAGTACCTTGAGTAAGTCACTTTTTATCTCTGAGTACTAAGCACTTAACTAGCATCTGAATAAGACAGAAAACAGATGACACCTAAGACTCACTGACTTTGTCAAGTGGCTTTTTTTTTTAATACAGTGGAATGCACTTAAACATAAAAAGGTGAGGTGGTCCCTAAAATTATAGAGTCAATTGTAGAACTGAAATGCAAACAATTTTACAGAATTATGATGATAATCTGTACTCTGTCTAAGCCTTAGGGTTATTTGCAAACCCAAATAAAGTAATTATATGGAAAATATCACTGAAAACTAGTTCTAATCCCATTTTGCCTGAGACAGAGGGGTTTCCTAAACACAGTGCTGAAAGCCATAGGTCCCTGGCAAACTGGGGCGAGGTGTTGGTAACCCCAGGTGCTATGTACATTTAATATGTTATGTTAGTTCATAGAAAATCTGTAGACAGAGGTCAAGGATATTTTGAGCTGAAAAAATGGAGTTTCTCCCTCAAACTGAAGAGTATTTGAGATTCAAATCAAAGAACTTTGTGTCCTCAGGGCCAAAACCTGAGAGTAATAACTTTGGCCTTGCTGAGAGAATACCAACAGAGACGACAGAGTGATGGATTCAAGGATATATGGAGTAAAAGATTCTAGTTGATCAGTGAGAGAAAAAAGGAAAACCCAGCAAAAACTGCATTAAACCAAACCAGGAAGAATTTATCTTAAACTGGACATATATAATTTAACTTTTTTTTTTTTTTGCATTTTAACTTAATTCTGTTACTGTTTGGGTTTGCATTTAGACATTTCTACAGTAGTAAGAAGAATGAAGAGAAGATATAATAAAAGAAACTCAAATGCAAAATGTTCAAATATTTATAGACCATAATTTTCAGAGAGGTAAAACTAAAATTCCAAGTGTGGCAAACAGGTCATGTTTGGTTTGGATATGCATTTAATCTCATGGCCATTAGGTATTCTATTTTTATGGTTTATATCAGAGTAAATCGATTTCCAGCATGGCTCAAGAGGTATGAATTCTAGTCCCAAGTCTACTACCAACAATGAGAATGACATTGACTTAATCAATTTTCCTCTGGGAGTTTCAGTTGCTTCTCTGTAAAGTAGATCCCTTGGACTTGAAGATCTCCAAATTTCTTTTCAGTTCAAAAACTGTAATTTTCGAAGCACAAAATTTAAATTCTGCTTATTTGGCTCCTGCTTAACATTTGTATCTCACACCAGAAAGATGACATCCTCGGCCACCCAATGAGATTGGTGAGATGAGAGACAGTGGTGGCCGGTGTTCCTACAGGGACTGTGAGATCTAACTGGACAGATTTTTTTTTGAATCCTACCTCCAGAACTTACTGGTCAGAGGACCTCACACAGTGTAACCTTTTAAACTCTGGGATTGTTCACTTGAACATGATGTTAATCCTAACCAAGTCACATCGTAATTATGAGGATTGAATGAGACAGTATGACAGTGTCTGGACCATGGTGGTGGTCTGCAATTGTCTTCTCTTGTTTGCTCTCCTTTCAGGATGGGCTGACATAATAAGTAGCTTATAGATAATAGAATAAAACATAATATGACTTGAAAAGTAGTAAATTTCTGCTCTCTAGTCATAATGAATATTTACCCCCTACCCCCACACACAGGTCACCTGTTTGTGATGATCCTGACCTGTCTTTCTAAACCATGGTCTACTGTCTTCATAACAACACTTAAAAATAAAGTGAAACAAGGAATACAAATATGGAATCTATAGCACCACTAAATTTCCCTTTTGAATTTCTATAAATACTTACTCCTAACGATTCCCTTGCAATTTCAGTAATTAGTATAAATGATTTAAATTAAAGCATTTTGGCTCCATGACAATAGCTACAGATACTATGGTTATTTATTGTATGAATTGCTGCAAACCACTTCGCCTTTTTTCTCTCCACAGTGATGTTAATTTGTTCTGGTAGCAGCAGAAGAAAGCAGTTGTCCTATCATATCAGCTATTCTGTTGGCAAAGAATCACTTTAATTCCTCATTGAATTTATATGGAATGCATTAAAAGATTCTGTTATTGAGTGGCTCAGTTATTCATTCCCTGTATTTATGCATCCGTTAATCCACATAGGTATCTTCAATATAACTATATAATGCATATACATCACACACACATGCATATGCATATACTTACACATATGTAATGCTTAAAAATAAATTACTATGTCTTTAGGTGTTGATTTCATTCAAAGCACACTGGCACTGTGAGCACCTAGTATACTGCCCTAATATGAGGAATCATTCTCAACAGGGGCTAAACAAATTCCACTTTGCAATACCAAGTAGGCTCATAAGGAGAGGGTTATCATTTTTTTAATGAGTGGTACTCTGACCCCTTCATTCAAGGTCAGACTTTGAAAATGTTAAAGTGGCTCATGAGGCATGAATATTCATTTGCCACATAGATATACACACACCAATCGTTGTTTTCATATAAGTTCCTAGTGTGGCAGAGATTTCTCATTAAAAGAGAATTTTTGTTTTTGAAATCTGTTACTAGCTTATCAAAGCACCTGTCTGCTTTTACAACACATATGGCATTCGATCCAGAATGCCACATGGGTATCCACTTTCCAGATAGGCTTTGGCACTCTGAAATACATACCCAGGATCTGTCCCTCTTGAAATTAGATTACTAACTTGCAATCTGTTTTATCCATGTCCAAAAGGCCTTCATGCAGAGTGGAGGATCCATGGGCTGGAAATGAACAATAGCTCTGTTTCCTCTTCACAGGGTGATTCTTCCTACACCACTACCTGGCTCCAGCCTCTGTCATCTCCCCCATGAACTGCTGCAAGAGTATTCTGATTGGCCTGCCAGATTCTAGTCTTGCCTCTTTCAAATATGTTGTCCACATGGCAGTCAAATCTGATCATGTCTCTCTCTTTCCTAAAGGCATTCAAAGCCCTCAGGATAAAGTTCACAATTATTACCATAACAGAGGAGTCCCTGATGTTCTATTTTGTTGCTTCTCTGCCTTGTGATCTCTGCCGCGGCCATATGAAGACACTTGCAAGTGCTCAGAATTCAATATGTGTATTCTTGCCTCTAGGTCTCTGTACATTCTATGCCCTCAGCCCAAACCGTTGGCTCTCCTCCCCAACCTCCCCATCTACCTCTAGAGTTTCATGAGATGAACTCTTAGCTTCTCTCTTTTAGGTGTCAATGTAGCTAAGACTCCCTCCAAGAATCCTTTCCTGACACCTCGGAGTCAGGAGCTTTTTTTCGGAGCTTATGATTTGTCCCCACACTATATCATAGATCACTTACTCATATGTGGAACTTGCCACACTATACCATAATTGCTTCTTTACTTTTTGTCTCTCCCATAAGATTTTCTTATAAACCCCTTGAGTATAAAGATCATATACTATCAGATATTATATCTCTAGCAGGATACTCAGCACTTAATAGATGCTTAATAAATATTGATAATGAATGAATAAAATAATTAGGTTTAGTTATGACACAAGTCATGTACTTAGGAGATGTTTTTATTAATTTAATATCAAACAAGTATCTTATTCCAAAGCTAGGAAATATGCATTACTTAATAAATGAGTAATAGAAAAATTTCAAGATCTATGGTGAATCATAAAAATCTTCATCCTCTTTGTAAACATTTTTAATTCATTTTTGTTTGAAACTCTAGTTGCTCAATTTCAAAAACAGAAAAAAAGAAACCATAATTTAAAAACATTCTTTTCGGGGTGCCTGGGTGGTTTAGTCAGTTAAGCGCCTGCCTTCAGCCAGGTCACGATCTCAGAGTCCTGGAATAGAGCCCTCTTTTGGGCTCCCTGCTCGGGGGGAGTCTGCTTCTCCCTCTGCCCCTCCCCCCACGCTTGTGCTCTGTCTCTCTCTTTCTCTCTGCCTCTCAAATAAAATCTTTAAAAAAATAAAAACATTCTTTTCTCCATTCTATTTCAAGGAAAGCAAATATGGAGAAATTAGCCTCATTCCTAGGCTTTGCTGATGACTACCCTATTAACTGCCTATCCTATTTCAATCACTTCACTTACTATTTGGTTACCTACTGCTGTACAACAAATTATCCCAAATTTAATGACATAAAAACAAAGATTATTTGTTATCATCTTCCACAGTTCTGGGAATTGACATGACTCAGTTAGTTGGCTGTTGTTCAAACCTCCTATGCGGTTTTAGTTTAATGGTGACCTTGAGTTGTTTTGATGGCTTCCTTATTCATATGCCTCATGATGGATGTTGACTGTCAGCTGGGACTTGACTGGTAGCTGTTGGCCAAAATACCTACTTGTGGCCTCTACATGTGGACTAGTCTTCCTCACAGCATGGAATCTAGGTTCCAAGTATAGCCAGGAATCCAGCAGAAGCCGAGCAGCCTTTTCTAAACTAATCTCAGAATCACGCCATCTTGTTTCCTCTGCATTTTTTTTTTCTATAGAAGAAAGTTTGTAAGGCCAGCCCATATTTTAAAGAGAAGAGAATTGAGCTCTACCTCTTGATGGGAGGAGTGTCCAAAAACTTGTGGGCATGTTTTAAAATCACCAAATTTACCTAATCCTTAGTTTCCAAATATTCTTCTTTCTCAACTGACATATTCCTTTACTTATCTTCTCACTCCAGATTAGCTTCCTCAGCATTTGGTCATCGATTCTCAATGTGCCTCTCTGCACATATGCTGGTTTATTTCTGCGTGGTGAGCCTCAGCCTGTTGGAAAGTGCGTGTGCACTTGCATTTAGAATCATGTGTCCATGTGGATATGAGTGAGTCTGTGTTGGGTGTGGGAGGTCAGGTGCCCATGTAGTCCCATGTGTGGAAGCATGCAGATATTTCATTATAAACTCTTAATTGTCACCATGAGCCCCCTGCCCTTTGCCCTGTCAGAGCTATTGATGTGCATAGGAAAAGCTTTAAAATGTTTCTTTCTGCTTTGGGAATTATAATTTTTCTTAGGTTGTGGCTTACTTTTTTTGAATCGTAAGTGGTAGACTTTCTTTTAAAATACTCTGAGGTGGGGTGCCTGGGTGGCTCAGTTGGTTAAGCATCTGCCTTTGGCTCAGGTCATGATCCCAGGGTCCTGGGATCTAGCCCTGCTTCGGGCTCCGTGCTCAGCAGGGAGCCTGCTTCTCCCTCTACCCTACCTGCCTGCCTGTCTGCCTACTTGTGATCTCTCTCTCTCTGTCAAATAAATAAATAAATCTTTAAAAATAAAATAAAATAAAATACTCTGAGTTGATAAACAAGTTTCCAAAATAGTGGTGATGGTTGTACAACATTGTCAATGTACTTAATGCCACTGAATTGTACACATAAAAATGGTTTCAAGTGGCTAATTTAATATATATATGTATATATATATGTGTATATATGTATATATATGTATATATATATGTATATATATGTGTATATATGTATATATATGTATATATATATGTATATAAATCTATATACATATATATATGTAAGAGAGAGAAAGAACCATAATTTTAAGAATTAGTCATGTTACATACCAAAACCATTGAATTGTATGGTTTAAATGGGTGAATCGTATGCTATGTGAATTATATCTCAATAAAGTTGTTAAAAGGTGTTCAAGAGAAAAATGACCTGCATATTGTCTTCTACTTCCCACAGTTCTAGAGAAAGTGTTTGGACTCATATTATATCCAACATTAAAAGAAACAAAACTATATATTGTGCAACTAATATGTCTATGAACAGTGATACAGAGCTCACTGGTAAAATAATATGTACTTTATCAGCCTGTCACTTGAATACTTCATGCCAGCTTTTAGTCTCCAGAGATTTCTTCCAGGTCTTTTGTGCTTTTGTTTGGTTTATGAACAATTATCAGAGGCTTTTTATGTATAAAAGCTGGTGGGATTATATCTATGCTCATACTTAGTGAGCATCATGTATACACACAAAGGACAGACACTAACACTAACCAAACACACAAAAAATATCTAAGTCAAGCAGTGAACAGTAATAGATGATCTTGTGTATAAATCCTTTAAAATTTTGATATAATCCTTTCCTCTGTTTTATTTCTAATGACTTCTATCATTAGGATTTTTGGCTCATGGATGAAAGTGTGGGGGTGGAATCAGCATATGGAAAAATATATGTGGAACAAAAAGTAAAAATACAAAAACATGTGGGCATGCAATTTTGTGTTATGATTTGTTTTTATTTCAGGCTGGGCCCAAATAATAAAAATAAGTTGTCCAATCCAACCTCCTAGCTTCAGCGATGCTCAGTAAAAACTTTTCAGCTGCCTGGCATTCCAAATGAGCTCTGGTATAAATCACACAGTCCCATTCCTGAATACCCTGTCCTAATTCTACTCCAGCTCATTTTGAACCATCTTATAACTCATCCTGTCAGTGTCTTCTGTCCTCAATCCTTCTTCCCGTTAGAGTTCAGCGTGTCAGTGGATAGGGAAATTTTAACTGGCTATTAATCTAAATAGGTTCTTTCTGCTCCTATTCATGTCTGTTGAGAACATATAGAAATGTGTCAGATACCCAGATCCAGATTCTAGATTACATTATTATGAATATCATGCAGCATGAACTACTTAAAAAAAAACAGAACTTTTAAATACAATTGACCAAAAAGTGTATGTTATCTAACCAATATTTCCCACTTAACTATTTGGGGGGACATACTGGTTTACACAATACTTAGTCTTGTCTCTTTTAATGATGAACTTTCTATGACTTCAAGCCCCCTTCTCTAAGATTGAAAATAAAATACAGTTGTCCATGTTCCCTTGGGTGGCTATAACAGAATACCATGGACTGTGTGGTTTATAAACAACAGAAACCTATTTCTCCCAGTTCTGGAGGCACGAGTCCATGATCAAAGTGCCAGTAGATTCAGTGTCTGGGAAAGGCGAGCTTCCTGGTTCAGAGAAGGCTGTCTTCTCCAAAAGACATGACCGAAGGGATGTCTTCTTCTATATGGGCATTAATTCCATTCATGAACAGTTTACCCTCATGATGGAAGCAGCTCCCAAAGGCCTCAACTCCAAATGCCATCACATTGGAGATTAAGTTTCAACATATTAATTGGGGGTGGTGCACAAATATTCAGTCTTGGGACAACCAGAAATGATTTCCGAAATTTCCAAAACATTCTTTGGAAAGAAGTACCACCCACCATGAGAACCATGTTCTAGGTTCTTCAGAATGGGGTATTCTTCCTATGCCTGCAGCTGCCGTGCCCTGTACAGCCTGGTTCCTCAGATGGCAGGGTTTTCTCATTCTGCTGATGACCAATGGTCTTACTCTTAGGTTTAGACTCTCTGCAGCATGGTCAGATGCACCCCATTAGCTCATTCATTTGGTGTCTTTTCACATAGTCCAACATACTTCAAGAGGCCATCCTACCCCTCTATAGTACTACCTAAATATCAGCAAGGAGATCCAGGGTAATTTCCTCCTGATTTGGAAGCATAATTCTTCCTGCAGCTCCACCCACGGTCTCCCACACCTTGATCTTGAGGCTCATTCTCCCATGCACTCATGCACTGGAAGCAATGAAATGGATGCACTGAAAGATTGTCTCTTCTCTTTCTGAGATCACATTCTTATCAAAAGTAGACTCTATTCCAACTCCAGCGTCCTCCCTGTCTCTCAATAGGTTATATTTATTTTCCCAAAGGGAAAAATCCATGCCTCTCAAGGATTGGTCAGTGTGGGTCAATGGACCTTCAGTGAACTTTCATTAAACATTGAATTGAATAATTTAATCTAGGACCCTGGTGATAAGTAGTATCTTGGAAGTTTCCACTCAGACACACACCATTCCAGGAATAGTATCCTTAACTTGCTTTCATTTTTCTGAACTCAGCTCAGGGAGGGAGCTTTGTACGCTCCAAACAAAATGTCACAATGACTTATCATGTTTGATCTGTTCCATGCTTTTATTCTCTTTCTTCCCTAAGCAACATCTAAAAATAAGAAGTTGATGTAAACTGGGAAAATGCCACACTGCTTTCTGGTCAAGCCTGACCCTACTTTGTCTAAGTCTAGGCCAACATTCCTCTTGGGGAAAAAAAAAATCTGCTAATGATATAAGAGGAGAGGAACAATTAACCATCTACAGCTACACTTCAGGTTACGATGAGGCATAGTCAGGACAATTAACATGATTTAGCAGATTAGTTCTGGATAGGAGTTTGATCATAAAACGTCTGCTATGTAGTTTAGGTGGAATTTATTATTATTATTATTATTATTACTACAAATGTAACAGGAAAAAATTGTACTCTTCAAACTGTTACTTTTCCCTACATTCTTTTTAGTTATTTTCCTGTTCTCTCTGGGGAAAATTTCTACCCACTGCCCTTCCCCCCGCCCCCCACACACATACACACATATATATACCTTTGCAGGTAAAGATAAATAAAGACAAGTCACAGTGTTCACTCCCTTTGTTCTGTGACTTGAGTCTGAACATTTGTCAGTTTGTAGTTGCTGCCTGCTGGCTTGAGCAAGTATATTTCTTAATCTATTTCACACGATCACTGCCCAAAGAGAGATCACTCTGTTTTCCCTTAATTTTGCTAAAGAGGTCTGTGCTTTTCAGGGTGGAGCTTAGAACGAAAAGCAGCAGGAAACCCAAGTGCACCTAATAAAAACACAGCCCACAGTTCAGGGTTTCACACATCGGTAGAGCTCCTGCAGCTCGGCCGCGCCTGCCATCCAGAGGCATTAAACCTTCCCACCAATGTAGGCACAAGTTCACAGCACATTAAAAAATGAGACATTCTCATTACCTGGCATTCTACTCAACTGAGTTATCAGGGGATACGAAATGAAAGATTTTCAGTTCATCTTTTCTTAAAAAGAAAAAGCCAATGCATCCAGTATGGAAATTAATCTCTCTTCCTGGCTTTTTACAGAAGTACAGAAATGACTTTAGTAATAATAAGCATAATTATTATTTATAAAAGGCCTAGTATGTGCCACGCACAATATTTAATTCTTTATCTGTATTAGTGTTATTTCTTACCTCAACACTGCAGGGAAGGTAAAATTAAGTACGGAGGGTATTTTGGGGAGAAAGAATTTTCATAACTTTTAAATCATATCCTACTTTTAACAAGTTAGAATTTTAGTACACCTGAATGTTAGAACTTAGCCTAATAACATCCACAATGCTATATTTTAAATTTCGTGTATGTGTTTTAGAATCATATTTCACTTACGTTCAATTGCTTTAAATGAATTGATTATAAATCTTGGTATAACATTTCAACATTTTGATTTAGATGCTTACATATTCCACTGGGGAAAAAATGTTGGAGTAAATCTATTAACATGATCTCAATGGAAGCCCAAGCAATGTAACAATTGTTTAATTTCTTTTTAAAAGATTCCACTTTATTTTCTAATTGTAAAGTGTAATGTGGTGACTTAGCCTAAAAATTTCACTTACAAATATTTTCTATTGAAATTAGAGTATTTGAAGTGTTCCTACCATAGATTTTTTTTATATTTTTGTCCATTTAAAATTCTAATGATAATAAATATAAAAATGCAGTTTCTCTAAGAAAAAAAAATACTTTAAGCTAAAATTATAGACATAAAACCAAGGACAATAATAATATAGAAACCATGATGGGGGAATTAAACATAGAAAGAAGCTGAAACAAAAAAATGTACTTTCTAGTTTCTTAAATTTTTTTGAGAAACAAAGCCAATGAACAAAGAAAAAAGAGACAAACAAAAAACAGACTCTGAAATAGAGACAACAAACTATGGTTGCCAAAAGGGAGCTGGATGGGGGGATGGGTAAAGTACGTGAAGGGGATTAAGAATATACTTCCCATGATAAACACTGAGTAATGTATAGAAGTGTTGAATCACTATACTGTACACCTGAAACTAATATAACATTGTATGTTAATTACACCTCAATTTAAAAAAAGAAAAAAATTTTTTTAAAAAGCTCAGTCACAGGATGCCTGGGTGGCTCAGTCAGTTGGGCATCTGCCTTCAGCTCAGGTCATGATGCCAGAATCCTGGGATCAAGTCCCACATGGGACTCCTTGCTCAGTGGGGAGCCTGCTTCTCCCTCTGCCTGCCACTTCCCCTGCTTGTGCTCGTTCGCTCTCTCTCTCTCTGATAAATAAATAAATAAATAATAAATAAATAAATAAAATCTTTAAAAAAAAGCTCATTCACCATTCAAATAATCAATTATAAGGTATTTTATGATTTTGAAGTGTCATATCTTTTAGAGTTATTTAAGCTCTCTGTAGGGTATATGTGCAAACAATGAATTATTTCCACTAATGAAAATTTTGGAAAACTTTAAACTAAGTATAAAATCATGGCAGCAATAGTACTTTGAGAATAATTATTTGGATGGCATTTTTTCAGGGAACTCTCTGCCTTTGAGGGTGTTTCCTAGACCAGTCATGACCGAGGGGCTTTGCCCATTAGTTCTGCTCCAATTCATATAGACACAGATGGAGGGAAAGGAGAATAAAAAATTGCTCATCAAAATCTCCATCTCAGTGCTATCATTTGTTATGGTAATTTCTGGAATGTATTAGCACCCAAGTAATTGATTATCTGTACATGGCCTTCAATGCTGAAAAACATATTAGTAATTTAGAATCAGTTTGTCTTACCCTGGGTGTCCTCGCCCCCAAGAGCAGAGACTTAAAAGTCTTGTGTGCAGGTAGCTTCATAACAATAACAGGCAGTAGAACAAGGCAGTGGAGAGAGAGCAAAACAAAAGGAGGCAAAGCCAATCAAGAATGCATTACTGCATTGGCCACAGTCCCAGGCACTGGTGCATACTCTCGCCTTAACTTCTCAGGAACCTGAGGAAATGCATCTATGAACCATCCATACAGAAGACAAAAGAAATGAAGCGTTATCATGGGCTTCTGTCTCTCATTGGTCAAGATGCCTTCTTGGACATCAATATTCTTATACTCCAAGTTATATATGAGTGAATGCCAGTTGTTTTCTTCAGCAGGTCCTACGAGATGCAAGCATCCCAGAAGCCCTAGCACAGGAAGCTAGAAGTGTGACCATATAAGCGTACAGCAGGATGCTGTCAGTTTGCACATATTAGAACCTGGTCAAAGCCTGTACGTAGCTAAACACCACTGCAATGGCCGAAGTTGAGATTGAGAATGTTTGAAGGTATATATGAGCAGGTCCACTACAATTTTAAAATAACTCAATTTCTTTCTGACCTTTAACCAGGAGCCCACTTGAAATCCAAGATATCAATTGCAAAAAAGAGGACAATTTGCTAGCATTCATGTCATAGTAATTACATCATTTATGCATAAAGATGTGGCAAATAATCAATCCCATTAAGTCTAAAGATATATGATTAGTATCATATGGCTCATATAATAATATACTTTGACATGATATGAAAGAGAAGCTGGTACACTAGGGCATAAGGGCTGAGACATAGTGTGATGCCCTCATCAAAGTAATATCCTTCCTGCATACTTCATATTTTGCAAACATTATTTACCTAATATTCTGTTAAAATAAACAGTTAACTTGATTCTCATATAACTTGTTTTTTATTCTCATATAACTTGTTTTTCTTCTACACATTTTGAGGTAGTTTTTGTTTAAGAATAAGAGAACATGAGAGAAAGAAAGAAAGTGTGCATACTTAGAGTAGGTGAGAGAGAAAAATTGCAAATTCTTGCTTGGGATTTTTTTTTTTAAGTGTTAAATGTGAAATAGCACTATGAAACACTTTACAGTCCATTCAGTCTCTTTTGGAAAATAAGAGTTGGATTGAAATGAACACTTTAGAAGATATTTCATTTCTTGGCATTTAAAATCAATATTTTTCTCACTGTCATGAATATTTTTTGGAGAAGCCTTGGCAGCTATTTTTGTTCATCGTAATTGTGGCTCTACCGTAGGTGAAGATGGAACACCTTTCTCTCATTATTAAGAGTTTAGTGGCCCCGAGCTAAAGGCTGTGATTCTTTATGTCATCACTATGGTGGCAAATAAGAATTCTCATTTAGTTTCTAGTAACCTCATTTGTCAAGAAGACTGTATTTCAAGTTCACATAGATTTAAGGCAAACAAAAACTAGACAGCTAAATGCCTCTTTGGTCACAAATTTCATTCATCAATTACAGAAAGTTAAACTAATGGGATATTAATTTTGCAGACTACTAACCTATTTCAAATTTTATTTTAAAAAGGTGTGTGAAGTTAATTCAGTTTTCAAATTGATTCTCCATTAGCGATAGTTTCAGTGTGGTGCTAATGTTAAAGAGCACTCAGGTGAACCACGTTCCCAGTGAAGGAGATTTAAAATTCCCTAAACTTTACTGTGAACGTGAAAGTGAAAATACATTACCAGAATGTTCTGCAGGGCATTTTTAAAAAAGTATTTTTTAAGTAAAGACTTTGAAATTTTCTCAAGTCTTTACGATTTCAATTTTAGCTGAGTTGATCAAGAATAAAAAAAAGAAGGGTCATGCTTTGAGAAATTTTATTTTTATTAATTTTTTCTTTTTCTTTTTCTTCTTATGATGTTAGTTAGCCAGCATACAGTACACCATAAGTTTTTGTTGTAGTGTTCAGTGATTCATTAGTTGCATATAACACCCAGGGCTCATCCCAACACGTGCTTTGAGAAATTTTAAATCTGTCTCAATATTGAAATGACAAGCCTTTCAAGCAAAATGACTCCCCTCCAATGGGGAGAAGTGCACACTGGGTCCCTCAGTGCCTCAAACAAACTTCAGGCTGCCTACTAACACAGACATGTGTTACCAACTTGTGTAGCCTTATAAACCCTTTCTGAGTTCAGATCATTTTCAGTTATTTCCCATTATCTTGCCTACCACCTAACAATGCTGGACCTTAGCTTCATATTTAGTATCTGATGCAGTTAAAAACTCAGCAAAACCATGAACTTGCTAATGATCCAACAAGCCAAGTTAACATATGTTATCAGGACAAGTCTCACCAAATCCCTTTTGTCTTCTTTCATTCCCATTCTAATAGTTGAAACAGTAGATGCTAATCTTTGAAAGATCATAAAAATTTATAGACAAGCAATCATAAACATCATTTCATTATGTCATTTCAACATCCACAGGTTTCATATTTTTTCAGAACCTATCAGATCCAGCTTACATTACCTAATTTTTCATCAATATTCAATTGATTTTCCCAAGTTATCAATATTTTTTCATTTTTTATCAATTAATTGATCTAAATTATGCTTCAAACATGTCTATCTGCATGACAATATGCAATGGGCAAAACAGTGAAAATATCAAAATTTTATAACTTCTCTAGTATATATTTTATTGTCTATTTTAAACATTGTGTTTTATTGTCCATATATCTGAGGAAATTTGCAAATATATTTTCTTTAATACCATTTCTGAATACATAAAAATTCTACAGCAAGTAAAACCTTATGTTATTTTCCAACTATTATTATTACTTTTACATAGAATCGAAAGACTAGAACCAACCAGAGTAGAATTTATAGCTTAAAATCTTGTGCCTTGCAAAAAACATCCTTAATCCAACTATCAATGATCATCAGCATGTATTTGCTGGCATGGAAAAAATTTCTGTGGCCCACTCTTAAACTTCAGTATATATAAAAGTACCTGGACCTTGCTTCTGGGGTGATGCCCAGGGACCACCACTTTTATTAGCCATCTGGGAGTTTAAACATTTGGAAGAACTGTTATTTTGATTATATTTACATTGAACTCTATCTTCTCTGAGTAAGTTTCTTTTGCTGCAGCCTTATTGAGGAATAATTGACAGATATGATTATATATATTTAAAGTGTACATGTGATGATCTGATGTGTATATACTTTGTCAAATGATTAACAAGATTAAGTTAATTAACACACCCATCACTTCACACAGTTAAGTATTCTGTGTGTGTGTACGTGTGTGTGCTTGTCTGTATTTGAGAATGCTTAAGATGTACTGTCTTCAAATTTTCAAGTATATAGTACCATATTAACTATAGTTATCATGCTGTATATTAGATCCTCAGAAGTTATCTTATAACTGAAAGTTGTACCCTTTGAACTATATCTTCCCATTTCCCATTCCCTTAGTCCGGTAACTACCATTCTACTCTGTTTCTGTAAGATCACCTTTTTTTTTTTTTTTAGATTGTATATATACCACATTTTCCTTATCCATTCATCTATCAACAGATACTTAAGTTGTTTCTATATCTTGGCTATTATGAATAATGCAGCCATGAACACAGAAGTACAGATATCTCTTTGAGATCTTGATTCTATGATCTCTTTGATTCATACATAATAAAAATAGACCACAGGGAAATACTGCAATTAGCGTGAATGTGGAATTCTACGTAGTTCCATAAGCTAGGACCCCATTCATAGAGTAGATTTTTTTTCTGGTATTAGGGGTACAATACGCCTATAATTTTAACATTTTGTCTTTAACCATCAATTATTATATTTCAAAACTTAAGTCTACTGACAAATCTAATGTGAATTTGGACACATTGATAAAAGATACAGGATCCAGAATAAGAAAGATGATAGTTCCTTTCTTTCTGCAAACATCAGCTTCACCTGATATACTGTCTTCAGCTCTCGATACTGAGTTTTAAGAACAGTGACAAGTTTATACATAACCAGAGGAAAGTAACGGTGAGGTTAAAGGAACATCAGCAAGCATAACTAGTCATTTTGGCTCTTAGATAAGCAGCCCTAATTGTGTCTTCAAAGTGCTTTTGCCATTGATAATGTTGTTCAAAAATAGAATGTTATGAACAAGCCATTCTAATCTGGGAGTTGGTGTTTTAAATAATTTTAACTATTCTTGTTATAAAGTTGCTAAATTCTTACAATTATTTTGAATTTGGTTTTCCAAATTTTGTTGATCTGAAGCAAAATCTATTATTTAAAAATGAAGAACATTTGAGGAAATTTGGGCTTTTTTTTTTCTTTGAGAAGAATAGAAATTCCTTTATTCAACATTATATGACAGAATTCAGAGTTATATACAACAACAGAGTCCTCTCAAGCCAGCTCAAAAAGAGAAGAGATAAAAAAAGATATTAGGAACACCACAGAATCTTATGAGGGCTAGAGAGTTGGGCTGGGTGCTGCCTATTGACAAGAACCTTGACTTAGGTCTCTGTAGCATGTTCTTCTCTCACTGCTGTTGGCAACAACTCCACACAATTCCAACACAAAAGGCACTTGAGACCTTATGCCCCAGGTTGGGACAGTTCCACCCACAAACTCCATCCAGCTGTTTCCCCAGTCCCTCACTGCCTACAGAGGTCTTTAGAATACACCTGATTGGTAAAGTCTGGGTCACATGACTGTGCTCAGTTGTTGAGGGGTCTGGTGAAGCTGCCCTCCGGCTTTTACTTGGCTGGGCAAGTTAAGATCATAATGCAGGAATTTCCCTGACATTAGGACAATCAGAAGGTGGTGGAAAGCTGAAAATGTGAGGAAGAGTTACTATAAAATTATATTTATTGAACAGTATGTGCCAGGCTTTTTCTTGACTCTTGGGTATGGAGATAAATGCTTTTACATATAGTAATTCTTATAAATAGGGCTGAAGGTTAAAAGTTACAAGGAAACAAATCTCATCTCAATACCAGTAAATAAATTTCTAATATGTTATTTGTATTAAAAGAAATTTCATGCTATAAAAATCTCATTAAAATTTGTTTAAATTGAAAAACAAAAGGGACTAGAAAAAGTTGGACTAAAAATAAGTTATTTTCTTTCAGAAATTTTAGTAATCAAGATGTTTAGCAATGAATGCATTTTACTATTGCAGGCTAAGTGTAACAGTTTATCAAAATAGTAAAAAAGAAAAGAAAATTTTCTAAATATCACTAAGCAAATACTGAACTGCCCATGAAATCAAACTGAGAATCAATGAGCTTCTGATCATCAAAATAAACACAGCCCAATTTACAAGCCCTTATATTAAAAGAGAAATACAAAACTGGCTAAGCCACTCAGAAAAAGCAGATGTTGATTCCTATTCTAATCACACAAACACTTTTTGCCTATGCACAAAAACTCAATTTCAATTGCAGTTTTATGTATATAGATATATATATATCTGACAGTGTCATCTTGCAAATTACAGTCCTTCATTAACTGATCAAGCAATATAAGGAGTGACTGAGCCTTAAAGTTAAAAAATAATAGCTACTGATTTTTGAGCACTTAATATGTGATAGTTAATGTTCTCCATGTCTTATATGTATTTATTCATTTACTCCTTGCAAAAAATCTCCAAAAGTATTATTATTATTCCAATTTTATAAATGAGAACAAAAAGATAGAGACAGGTGAAATAATTGCCTATGATAGCTAGCAATTGACAGAGCCAGGATTTGAACAAAAGAAGTTGGGCTCCCCAGTCTGGTCCTGTTTTCCTCACTATGCTTTCCTGTCTCTAAGTAACTTACTAAATGACTCAGCCCTCCCTAAAAGTATGCCATGGCACTTTAATATGTCATGAGTGAATGAATACGTCATGTGAGCCTGAGATCATCTCCCCCGGGCCTCGGCAGCTATACACAGTCAGGGGAAAAGAAGAGAAAGACTCTTTCTGACTAACAGGACAGTATGATCTGAAAAGAGAACTCACTGGACACTGTGATAGCCACTGTACAGTTGTTGAGCACAAACTGACATTATCGTTGAATTATCATTAGATTGAAGAACAAGTTCTTACGGACAATTACAAGTGCTTTAAGTTGTGAAATAAAACCCTTCTCCTTCCCAAGAACTTAATAAACTCTGTTACACACACAGAGGTGTGTGTGTGTGTGTGTGAGTGCTGACTCCTTGTGAACACTTAGGAAATGGTTGAGTACCAATGCACGCAGAGGAAATAATCCACAACTCACGCAGGACAAACTTTAGAAATTAACCCAATTCAACAAAGACATCCATACAGAGAGAAAGCTAAAGAGCTAGAAACTGACCTCTGTCCCCAGAACCCCCCTGCCAGTGCCCTGCTCCAAGTCCCTGGAGAGTTTGGGAGGGGTACAAATCTGCTTTCGTTCTAAGACAAAAGTTCTCAAAAGACAGAATACCTTAATTGACTTCTAAGCTATACTTCTAATTAAATTTATTCTAAAATGAAATGAGGGGCCTCAAGAGGTACAGCCCTTCCTGTTTTTGAAAGAGAATGCAAGAGATACATCCAATCTCTAAGATTCTGAAATTTTATGAAAAATGGGGGAAATTTTTGCATGCCTTGGTGTCATTTAAAACAAACATAAAAATGTGTTTATTACCAATGAAAAGAATTCAAATTCCAGGAGGACCTGGTGATAATGCCATTCCATTCAGGCAAACTTCATACATTTTAAAAGTATTTTTGGTAGCCATTAAGGCTTCAAAAAAGATCTTCCTCATTCATGTTCATCATGAATCTTAGATCCCAGTGATAGCATTGTAAAGCAGCATAAACATAACCCAATCATAACATTGCATTCCCTCTCTTAATTAAAAAAAGCAAAACCTATAATTACTTCAAATCCAGTTTAAAGTGTAAACAATGAATATTTCTCAAAGAAAAAGACTCTTTGTTTGATAGAAACAACTTGTTTAGATTTAGAAAAAAGCCTGTAAATGTGAGAGAGAATTAATGTTCCTAAAAAACATAAGCCCTTGAATACTCACAAATTGTGAAAGAAGACAATAAAAAAGGAAAATCAGAAATAATAAAATTTAATTACTGGTTAATTGAAGTGGGTTTTTGACAAGGTTCTTGAGAAGCAAGTGTCCTGCAGATACTAAACCTAAGGAAATCCTGGCAGGAAGCAACAGGGTGATTTTTATTCAGGGATGTGAAATTAATCAGGAACAAAAGGCACATACACACACAGCATCTGTAAATGTATTTATTACAAACGTATGCCTCAGCCACAAAGTCAATTTTATAATGATTTTATATGTGTGTATTATATGTGTAATGTATATAACATATAATATTAATTATATTATATAATTATATATAAAAATAAATTCAGGACCTTTTATTGAGATAAAGTTGAAAATGTGAGTTGGAGAATATGGAATTTTTAGCTAGTTTTCAAGATATATATCCTTCTTCTGTTTCTACTAATGTGGCGGACTAGATACTTTTAATAGTTTCTCAATATAAAACACTTAGAAATGAAGGTGATAAAAAATCAGATATTCTTTACTTAACTGAGATTAAGCAAAGTGACAGAAATCCCTAGATCCAAAGTTAAGAAAAAAGATGAACACCAGAGCAGTAGGACTATGTTGATGCCTAGGGTTGATAAAGCAATAAGGGCCAGGAAAAAGTTGGGACTTGGAATTGGCACACACTCCACAGGAAAATAGGAATCTTAAAATGCTATGCCATTTTGTAAAAGGGTGAACTTTGAAAATAGTCCAATCACAAAAGCAACGAGCTAAGAAACTGACCTGTACCCTGGGGGAGTAAGGATGGGGGTAGAAAAGAGGGACCTCTTCATAATCAACAGTTACCAATGTAAGGTTTCAGGTTTAAATATGTACTACATGGAAAATCAGGGAAGCTCTAAGCCAAGAAACTGTCTTAGAGTTGACCTGGACTCTTAGCACCTTAGAGCACCAAGCACAAGCAAATACATATTCTCTCTGCATGTGCCTTCAACCCAAAGCCTGCAGTATTGCTACAGGTAATACCCACTGAAATTACAAAATACATAATAAAACAAATCAACATAAATGAATCAAAAGAAACAACAAACATCAAAAAGAAACATCTCCCAAATAAAAGGCTGGATACAGAATATAAAATATTTATTTATATACAAAATATTAATATACAAATATGTTCTCTGTTTAAAATATTCAAGGAAATAAAAGACAGTTTAGAAAATAAGAAATAAAGTACTACCAAAAATAAAAGAGGAAACCAAATATAATATCTGACAATAAAATAAAATCATAGGAATTATAAACTCAATGTACAAATTAAGTAACAAGTTACATACACAGTTGAAGATACAAATTTTAAAAATATCACTCAGATAGAAAGGGGTTAGAAAATATTAAAGAGGTGTTAAAAATATTGGATATAAAATGAGAATGTATACCATATTAGAGGCCCAGCAAAAAGACGAGACAGAATGAATAGGAATATTCAAAGAGATAATGCCTGAGATAATAAATCTTTCAGACTTGGTGAAAGACATAACTTCTCTAAGTCAAGCTAGATGGCCAAGAGACACATGAAAAGATGCTCAATGTCACTGATCATCAGGGAAATACAAATCAAAACTATAATGAGATATCACCTCACACCTATCAGAATGGCTAAAATGAAGGAATACAAGTAAAAACAGGTGTTGGTGAAGATGTGGAAAAAGGGGAACCCTCTCGCACTGTTGGTGGGAATGCAAACTGTTGCAGCCACTCTGGAAAACAGTATGGAGTTCCCTCAAAAAGTTAAAAATAGAACTACCTTGTGTTCCAACAATTACACTACTAGGTATTTACCCAAAGAAAACAAAAATGCTAATTC
Organism: Neomonachus schauinslandi; assembly: GCF_002201575.2. Classification (NCBI taxonomy): domain Eukaryota; kingdom Metazoa; phylum Chordata; class Mammalia; order Carnivora; family Phocidae; genus Neomonachus; species Neomonachus schauinslandi. The sequence continues at coordinate 67,716,447 of NC_058410.1, forward strand.
AAAGGGATACATGTACCCCATTTCCCAATGTTTATAGCAGCAGTATCTACAATAGCCAAATTATGGAAAGATCCCAAATGTCCAGCAACTGATGAATAGATAAAGAAAAGGTGGTATATACGTACGATGGACTATTACTCGGCCATAAAAAAGAATGAAATCTTGCCCTTTGCAACAACATGGATAGAGCAAAAGAGCCTCATGCTAAAGGAAATAAGTCCATCAGAGAAAGACAAATACCATGATTTCACTCATATGTGGAATTTAAGAAACAAAACAAATGAGCTAAGGGGAAAAAAAAGAGAGAGAGGCAAACCAAGAAGCCAACTCTTAACTATAGAGAACAAACTGATGGTTACCAGAGGGGATTGATTAAATAGGTGATGGGGTTTAAGGAGTGCACTTGTTGTGATGAGCACTGGGTGTTGTATGGAGGTGTTGAATCACTATATTGTAGATCTGAAACTAATATTACACTGTATGTTAACTAACTGGAATTTAAATAAAAACGTTAAAAAAGAAGAAGAAATCCTAAAATGAATAATCTATATATCCACAACAGACATATTATAGAGAGATTGCAAATATCAAAGATAAAGGCAGACATTAAAATCAGAGATGGAAAAAAAAAACTGACAGGCGACAGAGAAAGTGCTTAGACCAACAGCAAGAGCATTAATGGAAATAAAACATACAGTGATATATTCAATGAGCTGAGAGAAAATAACTTCAACATAGGAATGTATAGGCAGCTAAACATATCAAATAATAAGGCAAAAAACATATATTAAATTCAACAAAACCTGAGACATTTTAATGCTTAGCCAGTAGAGGTCTTCTAAAAAAATGTATTTTAGAAAAAAACAAAAAACAAACAGAAAAAACATGAAAACAGATACAAAAAAAAAAAATTTTTTGGACAGAGAAATTGGCAAATAAGTGGGTAAATCTGAGAATATAATAATATTACAACAACTAATTTCAGAATTTAAAAAAATGTTATTAAAGCACTAGAAAAATAACTACAGCAGGAGGTGACACCATTAAAGCATTCTAACTTGATGCCTTATTAAAAGTATACATGCTAAATTTTAAAGAAGTTAACTAGAAGATGAAAAAGCAACTGTCTAACTTTCAGGCCAGTTGAAGGAATATAATGGAGTAATAATAATAAATACCAATTCAAGTGAGGAACCAAATAACTAAAGATAGAAAAAGCAAGACAAATAGAAACTACAAAATAGTACAGCTAAAAAAAAAATACAAATCTACTAGTAACACGTGAAATATAAAGGAACTACACTTGCCAGTTAAAATAAAGATTGGAGAATTCCTAAACAAACAACCAAATAAAAAAATGGGCAAAGGACTCAAATAGACCTTTTTCCAAAGAAGACATATAGATGGCCAGTAGGCACATGAAAAGATGCTCAACATCACTAATCTGACTGGTTAAATGATAAAAAAAAAAAATACGTGCTGGTGAGGATGTGAGAAAAGGGAACCCTCTTGCACTGTTGGTGGGAATGTAAATTGGTGTAGCCACTATGGAAAACAGTATGGAGTTTCCTCAAAAAAAAAAAAACTAACAATAGAACTGCCACAAAATCCAGCAATTCCACTTCCAAAGAAAATGAAAACACCAATTGAAAGAGATATATGCATCCCATATTCATTGCAGCATTATTTACAATAGCCAAGATATGGAAGCAACCCAAGTATCTATTGATATTGATGAAAGGATAAAGATGTGATATATATATATATACAATGGGATATGGTCATCCATGAAAGAGAATGAAACCCCTCCAGTTGTGACATCATGAATGGACCTAGAGGGTATTATGCTAAGTGAAATAAGACAGAGAAAGATAAATACCATAGATTCCACTTATATGTGGAATAATATAACAAAACAAATGAACAAAAACCCAAAACAGAAACAGATTCATAGACACAGGAAACAGTGTCGTTTACCAGGTAGGGGAGTGGTTGGGGTGGTAGGCAAAAGGGTGAAGGGGATTACGATTTACAAACTTCCAGGTATAAAATAGAAGAGGGATGTAATGTAGTGCATAGGAAATACAGTCGATAATATTGTAATAACCCTGCATGGTGTCAGATGATAACTAGACTTAATGTGGAATCATTTCATAATGTATAAAAATATTGAGTCACTATGATATATACACCTGAAACTAATTGGATAGTATATGACAATGATACTTCAGTTTAAAACAAATATATTAGAAAATTAAAAATTCCTGCAATGCACTGTTCACAAGAGACACACAGGAAGTATGAAATCTAAAGTTTGAAGTAGAAGTAAAATCTGATCAGATTAGTATGAGTAAGAAAAATTATAGGCCAGTCTTTCATAAGTAGACATGAAAAATCAATTCAAAATGGATTGTAGATTCAATTGTGACAGATAAAAATGACTGTTTCTATGTTAAGATTTTAACATAGAAAAATGTAGTCATGATTTTGAAGTAGAAAAACATTTCATAAAGAAGACTGAAAAAGCATTAACAACAAGAGAAATAACATATAAATTGGATTTTATTATAATTAAGAATCTCTATTTATCAAGAGAGGTCATCAAAAGAGTGAAAAGACAAGCCAAAATTAAAAGATATTTGCAATTCCTATAACCAACAAAAGACTTTCCTACAAATGGAGCAAAAGACAATTTGATTAAAAACGGCAAAAGACTTGGAAAATCATGTCCCCAAAAGAATGCCCACACTTCAGTAAACACAACTGCTCCATAACACTGGAAAGGGAATGGCAACTTTAATCACAATACTATACCTCTTGACACCCACTAGAATGGCTTGAAAATTTTTAAATTGAAAAGTATTATGACAATGTGGAACAACAGGAGCTATCCTATTCTGCTGATGAGAGAATAAATTGGTATAACCATTTAGGAAAATCCTCAGTTAACTACTGACCATACGCACACCCTATTATTACTTAGCGGTTCAATTCTTAGGTACAAATCTAAGAGCAATATATTCATATGTATACCAAAAGCATGTACTGAAAATGTTCATAGAAGCATCATTTTTAGTACCACAAAGCTAGGAACAATCCAAATTCCAACAACAGGAGAAGTGACAGATAAATGTGATAATTTCACCCAATAGAATACTATGCAATACTGAAAAAGAATAGTAACTGCTACATACAACATCACGGATCAATCACACACATATTATATTGAGTTAAAGAAGCAAAATGTAAAAAAAAAGATACCATATTGTTCCAATTATATGTTATAAACAACTAAAGCTCATCTGTAGTGACAAAAGTAAAAATAGGGGTTGCCTTGGGAGGAAGTTATAGCTAAGAGGAAAAATGAAGCATCTGGGATACTGATACTGATACCCTTCTATATCTTGACCTGGATAGAGGTTCTCAAAGGGTGTTCACTTTTCAAAGATCTATTAAGCTGTAAATTTATAATGTGTGCATTTAAAAATATATTTTAAATATAATTTTTAAAAAATTGCTCAGGGCACCTGGGTGGCTCAGTTGGTTAAGCGACTGCCTTCGGCTCGGGTCATGATCCTGGAGTCCCGGGATCGAGTCTCACATCGGGCTCCCTGCTCAGCGGGGAGTCTGCTTCTCCCTCTGACCCTCCCCCCTCTCATGCTCTCTGTCTCTCATTCTCTCTCTCGCAAATAAATAAAATCTTTAAAAAAAAAAAATTGCTCACATTTCACCCTTTGATTTTCTACAGATATCTCCCATTAGCTGAACCCATTGAAAAGCCAAAGAAAAGGGAATAAATTGATACAGTCAGTAGAGGTTCAGCCTGCCAGAGCACTGAGCAGGATCAGGAATACATCTGGAGTGGCCAAAAAAGAAAAAGCAGTTCAGGGGCCGTCCCAAAAGGCAACCTGGAGCCTTGTTTATAACAGTAAAGAACTGGAAATAGACTTAAAGTCTATTCATCAAGCAAATGAATACATTACATCTGAAATAAGCATATAAAGATATATACCATTGCAAATCAGAGCTATATGAATCAGAAATAAGGCACAAACACAAGAGGGAATGTT